>NC_141341.1:4192500-4265000 GCF_037954235.1 Aulostomus chinensis | reverse complement strand
TGAGTCTACATGTTCTCCCCATGCCTGCGTGGGTTCTCTCTGATACTCCGTCTTCCTCCCACCGTCCAAAGACATGCAATTGGGGACGAGGCTGACTGATTCTCTAAATTGACCGTAGGTATGAATGTGAGTGTGAATGGTTGTTCGTCTCTGTCTGTTGGCCCTGTGATGGACTGGCGACCTGTCCAGGGTGAACCCCGCCTCTCGCCCGTAGATGCTGGGATAGGCTCCAGCCCCCCCGCGACCCTTACTAGTCAGGAATAAGCGGTAGACGACGATGGATGATAATAATCAACATTCTCTGTGCAGCACAACTCATTGCAAAAAAATTGCAGCTTCAAAGTGCTTGACAACCACTGCAGAAGAGCATTAGAAACCAGCGAGGAGAGAAGATCTCCAAGAGAATAAAACCAGAAATGTGCGTCGTGAGATGGAAAGAAAAATGAAATCAAGATGACAAAGACTTGAAAGGAGAAAAAGCGCATTTCAAAGGTGCAGCCGAGAGCAAGTGCAAAGCTCGCTGGAGTAAAGAAATAGTTCGCACGTCACCGGTCTATAATGGCTGTTGAAGACTGATGGAGCGTTTGTGACCTACGGATCAGACAACGTTGTGTTGGTGCTTCTTTTTTTTTGAGACATTCATTCACATTAAAGATGATCATGCGTATTTACAGTTCAGGGTTGGACGGTGATGAAGACTGATTCCATTTTCTGGCCCACTCAGCTTCTATGGTGGTTGTAATCTCGCTGATCGGGGTAGCAGGTGGCCCGGCCGTCTGCCAGAACTCTTCTTCTGATTCGCGTACTTAAACGCTTGGAACGGCGGTGGGCGCAGCGCTGGATTAAAGCCGAACAAATATCTGTACAGTTGAACCAGGACCAAAGAGGAAAAGTGGGATTCCAGCTCTCCCAAGAAGACAACCCAGAAGGTGACGTCCAGATGTGCCAATGCAGAGAGGGCGGACTGAGCCTGACAGGGTTAATTGGTGGCGATGCGTGACAAGGATCATGGCTGCCGACACAGGAGGCGATGAACTCTGGAAGACTTCATGCTGAGCGGAGAGGAGGCATCGGGGATGTCACTCAAGTCGTCCTGTAAGAGTTCATGAAGCGGCTGAGTCGAGCAGCGATGGCGGCAGTGAAGTAGAGGGAGAAGAGATTGTTGACAAAGAAGGTGGGAAACAGGGGCGTTCAGACTCGATGTTTCAAAGGTGCGATGACGTCTCTGCTTGTAGGTGGGGGGCAGGGGGGGGGGAGCTTCAGAACTTCAACTAAATCACAATGTTTTTCAAGCGCCAACCGTGTTTGGATTAGGCTTTGGGGATCCTCGAACCCTTGGTTGCTCGCTGTTGCGAGGAAACTTGAGGGATTGATAAAACCTTTTCCAGCGCAGTGATCCTGCCTTCAAAATAAAAGCAGCAGTGCTTAATCAAGTTCAGGAGTGAATTTTGGAGCTTTACTCTGAAAGATTCTGATCAGGAATCCGGTGTTTCTGTTGTTAGCTTGTTCGTGGCTAAGCTAACGTCACTCAGTCTTGCTCCTGCTCTGAGCCTGAAGGTACTTCTTATCATTATTATTATTATTGTTGTTGTTGTTATATGTAACTCCCCACAAGTTTCATGACTCTCTCATCAACTCTGCCTGTGCATTCTGCAATTAGAACCTGCTAAACTAAAGCTAAGCTAACAGGATTGGTGTGTGTGTGTGTGTGTGTGTGTGTGTGTGTGTGTGTGTGTGTGTGTGTGTGTGTGTGTTTCTCTTCTCTGCTCTGTTTTAATATAGTTGTCAAAGTCAGGGTGGTGTATCAAACATGTATTTAATCACCATTATGATTTTTTTGAGGATGATTGATGGTCCAGGTGAGGAGGACATTATGGCGATCACTCATTGTAGTGGGGTGTTTGGGAAATTTGGGAAATGATTGAATTGCTGGTCAATGGGCGAGATCAACGCCACTCCATTTGGATGATGATGAATTGTCGCCGCTATGACAGGCAGCTACTTGTACTGTTTGGACCTGTGGAGGAAATAAATCCTTGGTTATTATTCAGATGTCTGACAGCGCAAAGGGAGGTGAAGAAAGGACGAGTCGCCATTATTTTGGGTGTAAATGGAGGTTTTTGTGTCGTTAAGGTTTTGGTGTTTTATGATATTTCATATGAGACATCCTCTATTTGAGATCTTGGACGGGGTTGTCCTGTACGCGTCAAAGTTTCTGTGGATTAAATGAACTTGTAGCTCCGCCTCTTTACCTGGCACTGACGGGACGTGATTGTTTCACGTTGTTCTTGTGAGGGTTTCTCATTGAAGCCGAACATCTGCTTTGAATTTGTTGGTGTAGCTGAGCACCTGGAAATCCTTTTTGCACGTTGGCCAATTCCACAGATGTTACACATTTAAGTTTGGTTTCATCTTGTGTTTGGTCACCGCCGCCAGATAAAACAAGGTTGTCTCTTAAACGGGTCGAACGGTTTCTCTCATGTTCTTATTTTTCTTGGGTAGTGGAGGCGAGCCGAGTCATGAGGGAGCTAACGGAGTGTTGGAGGGATTTGTTTTCTTTCGTCAGGGAGGACAGTTGTTCCTGGGTGAATTCCAGGCTTTCATGTAACTGCTGCAATTCCTCACGGAACACTCTGACAAGTGCTTTTCTTCCATTAAGTCTTGTTTTTTTTTTTATTGTTTTTTTTTTTTCCCGTCAATTGAAAGCAGAATATCACTGACCCGAGTGCAGCACGATATGTCCTGGGAGCTGTTAATGGAGTGGGATTACTGGTGACTCGTGCTCGTCCGTGCGGAGGTGGACTCGGTTGAACCATTCATCAAAGTAATCCTCAAGCACTTCCAGAGTGAACTACTGTGCTATTCAAGCTCAACATATCTTCCGTTAAAATATCTGTGTAGCTTACCAAAAGTTATTCATAATTAATCAGGCCTAATCCTTCCAATGTCAAGTTCCATGGAGGATCAGCGTACGGAAGCCTGGAGGGGCCACAAAGACTCAAATGGGGAAAGAGATACGTAGTTACCAGGAGGTCCATCTTGTTGGCCACAAAGCATAATTTGTTCCATCTCTTGAGTTGTGTTTTGTTTTGTTTTTTACATAACTTGTTCCCTTAATTTGATTGGTTTGTGCCCATGAAGTATAACTTCCCACAACGTTTTGTGGCCCCAAAATGAACAAAGTAACTTCTTCCCTCGCTTTGACTAATTTTATGGGAACAAGTTCAAGATGTTTTTCCCCTCTTTGGCCTCTCCGAGGCTCCGAATCGCTGCTGCCTGCTTTGTTCATCTCTTAGGGAACGTAATTAATATTTCCCCCCGCGGTGAGGCCCATCCACTATTAATCAGAATGTAAATTTTAATGACCTTAACTGGTGCCTGCGGATATCCCAGCCATCTGCACATCACCAGTGTAATTATCTTAAAAGCCAGTAAGTGGATAGATCAGCCCACCATCCAGCCAGGTGGAATCCCGCGCGGCTGCTTCCAGACGGATCAACAGGTAGCAGGGATCCCCTGCATGTCGCAGATCCAATCAGTCAGGTGATCAGGAAACATAAGCATGTGATTTATCAACTCAGTCGGTCAGTCAGTCGGCTGTCTATCAGTAATCAGACCAGGTTTTCCAGCCAGTCAGTCAATCAGGAGGTCATTCAGTCAGTTTAGACCGCAGAGATCGACACAGACCGCCTCAACTCAGTGTCAATCTCTTCTATTCCCACCAAGATTTACCTGCTGACTTCTAACCTCCACTTTCTGCAACACACACAAACACACACACACACACACACACACACACACACACACACACACACACACATCAGCTGTGTGTGTGTGTGTTATTTTATCTCCTCTCACTTTCTCCCGGCCCCTGTTATCCTCTCTCATTGTCTCATCCTCTCACTTCCTCTCTTCCTGCCATCATTATCAGGTAGAATCCACAGACCTGCACCCACCTGCATCGCAGCTGCCATCTCTCTCTCTCCCTCTCCCTCTCCCTCTCCCTCCCTCCCTCCCTGAGGAATGGTGTTGTGTTTTAGCTTGTCACAGCAGTTGAGTCTTTCCTCACCTGCTCACAGTCCCAGACATGGGAGCAGGTGTTGGCTCAAGTCCGCTATCCAGCCTGGCGTGCGTGTGCGCGTGTGTGTGCGCAGGAGGTATGTTTGAGAATGCCGGTGTGTGTGTGTGTTCTTGTACTTACTACACAGTGAGGACCTTTTTTTTTTTTTTTTTCTTTTAACCAACAGTGTGAGGACAATTTTGGAAAGTCAGGATATTACAGCGAGTCCTTAACATTCCAAAGGGCGGCTTGAAGGTCAGATCCTGGTTTGAGGGTCGGCGTTAGATTTAGGTCATGGTAGAGTTAAGGTCAGGCTCAGCGATTTAGTTGAGATGGTTAGGGTAAGATGCTAGGGAATGCAAGATGTAAATAAAGGTCCTCACAAAGATTTAAGTCTTATAAGTGTACACATAAGTGTGTGTGTGTGTGTGTGTGTGTGTGTGTGTGTGTGTGTGTGTGTGTGTGTGTGTGTGTGTGTGTGTGCATGGTGCCGTGAATGTGTCAGTATCCTGGTGTGTGTAGCAAGTGAGACTCAGATGACTCTGACCGTCACTGCTAAAATTGGAAAGAATGCTGTTCCTGAGATAAAGAAGCTTGTCAGGGAGCGTGTGTGTGTGTGTGTGTGTGTGTGTGTGTGTGTGTGTGTGTGTGTGTGTGTGTGTGTGTGTGTGTGTAGCCTCCACTGTGGAGGATGTGTCGCTGGTGGCATTTGTTCAGCTGCTTGGTCATGAGAATGTATCTGTGGGATTTCGGTGCAGGGCTGGAGCTCAGCAGCTCAGTCCAGTGACGGCCCGTTACATTTTGGAACAGATGTGAATCTTTGACCAGATCCAGGTTTTTGTTGTTGTTGTCAATGTCGCAGGACAGGAGATGTTTATAGAGTGTGTGTGTGTATGTATGTGTGTGTGTGACCTTCAAAACCATGTTGGTGACACGCCATAAAACAGATTTACATGACCAACATGTCACGTTTACGGCAGTGTTTATCTGTTCCGGTCGTATGAGCCAAGACAGAACCACAAAACAAATGTTTTTGAGAACGTTGTCCTTCCTTTTGGAAAACACACACACACACACACACACACACACACACACACACACATATATATATATATATATATATATATATATATATATATATATATATATATAAATCACAACACGGGCACTTAATAGACCAAGTAAGACCATAGCGGTGATGCATTTGTTCTTAAAGAGAAAGTGAATTTATCAATGACGTCGGCGTAGCGCTGCATCCCGCTAGCAGGAGCGTGAAGCATGTGACAGCAGGAAGAGGACAGGGCGGGAAGAGGACACGTGTGTGACTGACGTTGTCACTCCTCCTCCAGGCTTGTAGAGCAAGCTGACCGATACAGTGGACTTTTTACAGATGAACAATGAGTCTTATAGAGAGGCAGGATGTTGAAGTCGCTGGTATTTAATGACGTTTCACAACAGATTAGGATGTTTTCTGATGTCAGTGAGTAAAACTATTCTGTACGCTTCTCACAGTTTGTCAGCACTGAAAAACAATGTGAAATAAAAAGCAATGTTTTTCTTTAATGCAAAAACAATTGTAAAAGCCCACAAATCATTTACTGCATCGTTTCCTGGAGATGATGAGTGAAGAAGAAGATGGGCGGAGTGACACCTGCCCTGCACATGTCCGTCCCCGGTGTAGCGCTAATTAGGAACGATGCATTCCACCAGATAAACCTATTTTACCGTTAACTGAGGTTTCTAAAGTCTCCCCGCGTGCTGGATCGTACAGCAGAGCTCACTGACAGCTTCAACCACAGTATTTGCACGTGTTGTTCATGTGCTGCCGGCGTTAATTGATTGTACCTTCAGACTAAATCCTGTATTTATTACGAGTTATTGAGCTGCTGGACCTGCTGTACTTTAATCCCCGTTGAGATGCACATGAATTTAACCAGAACGCTGTCGGCTGCAAAGCCATGTTTCTGTCACGTGCGTGGGGGCCAGAGGATAGAAAGATGGTGTACGTGATCAGGGAGTGATCTCCGAGACCCTCAAATTGTGTGTGTGCATGTGTGTGTGTGTGTCTGTTTGTCTGTCCAGCTCCCTTGTAATTGTAGGATGGATCGGGCCACTGGCACACTGACCATGTCTTACACGCCTCCCTGCACAGCGTTGACAGACCTTCCTTTCCTTTTCCATCTTTCTGCACATATCTCTGTCTCTCTCCACCTCTTTTTCTGTTCTCTCTCTATATCTATCGCCCTTCCTCTCTCTGCGCTCCCTCCTCTTCTTCATCCATCTCTGTCTTTCGTCTTGTCGCTCCCTCTTTCTTTCTGGCCCCTGAGAGATAATTCTGACACCTCTGGGATGGATGCTCTCCAAGACACGCACGCGCACACACCTCCATTTGTGGGCCTATATATCCTGATAAGCAGCACATGTCCTCCCTGGCTGCCTCTCATCCACCAGGTAGAATCAGCCTCATGTGAGTGCTGAGCGCCTGAGGAACCATGGTAGGGAGCTGGATGTGTCGCAGGGGAATAATAGGCTGTAACTCACCGCTAAGCTATTGTGGATTACATTCAGGGGAAGGCTATTTGTGTGCGAGTCTGATTGGATGTATATGTGTGTGTGTGTGTGTGTGTGTGTGTGTGTGTGTGTGTGTGTGTGTGTGTGTGTGTGTGTGTGTGTGTGTAAATATGAGTTCATTTCAGTGTGTGCACATATGGGCGTAACATTCATGCAATTCCACTGTGGCTGTTATCAGTCCATTAAATGGCTGCATTATCATTTGGTTTTTTTTGCTATCATTAGCCGGCTTCAGAAGGGAGAAACTCTCCCCTGCCAGCAGGCTGGAAGGTGCCATTATTCTCACTGATAAACCACCGCTCGATGGAGGGGTGCAGGAATGATTCCTAAAACCAGGAAGTATATTTTAATGTTTTGTTCTATGAATTTTTTTTTTTAAAAAAAGGTCAGAATATACTTCTCCCATCAATTCCAAAGCTTTTATGTGACTTAGCGGTTGCTAGCAAGTGGATGTGAACAAGACCAGAAACATCATCGGGCCGAAATCAGCAGAAGCGGGAAGCTAATGATGGTCGCGCTTTAGTCACAGCTTGGCGTTACGTAGCTGTGCACTGCTAACTTCTGGGTTTATGCTTGAAGAATCTTAAAAGTGATGTTCATTGGTGAGGATTTGCAAACTGAATAAAACCTGTTAGTCCCATAAACTTCTGTTTGACACGGAACTTATTAGCCAGCGTTCAAACCCGGGGCCAAGTCCTGGGTTGTCTGACAAAACCACGTCATCCCCATGGCAGTGTGTGCACAACTGCTTTTGGAAGTGCAACCTCTTCAAAAATTGAATAAATTACAAAAAAAAAAAAGAAAAAGTCATAGCTCGGGTTTAAATGATGGCATCATCACATCACGTGTCCATGTGATGCTCCCAGTTGGGAACGCAGCCACAAACATCGTGTGCTGCTAGTTGCACTCCTCCAGCACGCCACCCTTCCTCCTCCTGAGGACTTTTCTTCATCCTGGTCTCTGTCACTTGAAGAACCTGAGGTAGAATGGAGCTGTTCTGCCTCAAATACAGAGCCAAACACATCAAGGTTTATGCTTTGTAGTTACGAAATTCAGTTGTAAACCTCGTCAGTTTCTGATTATGCAGCCTTATTGGGGAAGTTATAACTCCATAAAACTTTTCCTCCAGTTAGACATAAAGAAAGAGGGAGAAGAAAAGTGCAATGTGAGGATGTGGAAATATATTTCATAATTAATTAATGTCAATTTGAAATCCATTTGATGCCTCAAAGCCACAGCAGTTGCTTCGCCAGTGAATGTTACTGTAGTTTGGAAAATAAATGTGCCTGATTTAATGTGGCTCCCTTCAAGCTAATGTTAATTTGGTTGTGTTTTATTTTGTTCCCATCTTATATTGAGCCATCGTTGTTCGGGGGGGGGGACACACACATCGCTGTAAGTGAACCTCGCCTGACTAAATAAATGAGAAAAACCAATCAAACTCCGCTCTGTGTATGATGACGTGTCTGGCTGCACACCAGCAGTTGGGTTTTTTTGGGGGAAAAAAACAACTATATATATATATATATATATATTTTTTTTTTTTTTTTTTTTTTTTTTTTGCTGTATCTAGAAAAGCTTCTGATGTGGGTGAAGAAAAACACTGCAACATAAAGCCAAATAAAAGACTGTGCTGAGGGATTCAGACGATAATTATCTCTCTTTATATTTTTTATTTAAGTCACTATATTTCACTCTGTTGTACGTCAATAGAAAAAAAATTACCAAAAAAAAAATTGAATCCTCTACATTTGACATGTATTGTAATTGTTGTTCCCCTTTGCAGGTTTTACAATTAAAAAAAAAAAAAACACACAAGTTGCTGCCTGTGTGTGTGTGTGTGTGTGTGTGTGTGTGTGTGTGTGTGTGTGTGTGTGTGTGTGTGTGTGTGTGTGTGTGTTTGTGTTGTCCGCTAGAGCTGAAATGAATTCAAATAAACTGACAGGTTTGTCAATTGAACTCAATTATAAAGCCTCAATGTCCATGAAGTGTAATATTACACAAGCCTGTACTACATCAGCTGGCATGCATGAAGTAGCTCCTCAGTGCGTGTATTTTTCTTTTTCTTTTTTTGTTTGTGGTTCGAATTAAATCCCATTTGTCTCAGTAAATATTTAATCTCACCAATTCCACTCAGGTATACTCTCGTATTGCTGCAGTGATTTTTTTTTTTCTTCTCTTCCCATAAGTCGAGAATGTGAGCAGTTCCTCTCCCGTTGTACTTACATATGCATCTATGGGTAACAGTCTGAGAGCAGGGTTGCGCCCGTTTGCCTGTGATTCATCTCCCCTCGGTGCAGATAAAGGCAAATAAATTGCAGGGCTCAGTGGGAAGGCAGATTGAGCCACAGATCAGCATGTTGCTGGATTAGTTGAACAAGTTTCCACACGGCGCTGCCTCCGAGTCGCTCGAGGCAAGCGGAGGCTCACTGTAGCAAAAATGGGAGATGGCTTGATTGAAATGCCTGCGCAAGTGCAATCGTTGATTCTTAAAGGAGGAGACGAGAAGAACAAAAAAAAAACAACAAAAAAAAAACCCCCACCCTCAGATTTGATATTATTATTTCATCCGTTCCGACACTCTGGAACCCATCATGTGCTGAAAGCTGTTGAACAGGGCGTCTCGCTAGTTGGACTTGCTATATGACATCAGATCTATAAAAACGCAAGCTGATGTGGCTGCGTGGCATTTGGGTCTAATGGAGCTCCTCGTGTGGAGGCACTGCTTCTGTGTTATAGATTTTGACATGCCGGGTTGCCAAAAATTGAGGCAGAATGGAAGCTGAAGGAAAGAGTCGATTTCCTGTGATACTGTTTTTTTATTGGCTGGATTTTTGCCTTTGTGGGATGAATCGATTTTTAAAATAAAGCGTTTTTATTCTCTGCATGAACGCCGTGTGCACACGTTTCAGGCTCTCTGGCGGATCTTCATACAGGCTGCTGGACAAACACCAATTCCGTGCACTCGATCATCACCGTGTCCTCGGGTTAGCGGTGAATCAAATTTAAACATCCATCTGATAGATCAGTGTGTGTGTGTGTGTGTGTGTGCGTGTGTATGGGAGTGTGAGTTCACAGATATGTGTTTACGCACGGTGGCGTCTCACAAAGCTGCATGAAAGGTTGTATTTGAGGAACACAACAAACAGTTCAGTACATGAGATAACTGATTACTTCACATTTGAAAAGGTTAATTAAAAAGTCGGTGTGTTTGGACGTGTACACAGAACTCATCATTCCTCACAACATGGATGTCAGGTATTTGGGCTGCGCCGTCGGGGCTGTGATAAAACGGCTTCATTTTGAGAGCGCGATCGTTTAAGCAGAGAAACAAGATGCCGTTGTTCCCTCTCGTCTCTCTACCCGGATATCAGATTTAGCGTTAAAGTGAGAATTCTACACATTAGTGGTCTCAGGGTGGATGCTTTCGCAGTACCTGGTTGCAGTGAACTCCGGCACCTTAAAATTGATGTTGGTGGCAGTTGTCCCTCCTGCCAACATGGCGGCGTAAACGGAATGAGCCGCGTAACGCTGGCGCTCTGCACAGCTGAACAGCAGCCTCGTGAGAGCCCACCTTCAGGCTTGATGACGAATCAGTTCGTCGAGGTGAGTCTGTTGACTTTCCTGGTTGCTACATGAGCTCGCCTGCTAACCTGGTAGCTTGAGTGAGCTGCAGCCAACCCCAATTGTTGAACAGACAACCGGAGTACAAGGAAAGATGAATTCCGACAAGGATGTTTGCTCCGTATGCAGCTGCAAGGCCAGATAAACGGCGTCAGTCCGCATTCTCATTCCAGGACACAGGAGGTTTATTCAACAACAATTTGATCCATCGAGAATCTTAGGTTCATGAGCAAAGAAGAAAAAAAAAAACTCCTTGCATTCGCTCCTGAGAGAACATCAGATGTTCTGCGCTGATCTGAGGTCACCGATGAAAGAACACTTCTGCGGTCACAAACTGCTTCCGCAACAAACCGTGATTTACAGTTTATGACTTTTAATGCAAAAGAAAGAAAGGCAGCGAAAAGAAACTTCTTTTTTTCCCCCTGATTCATCTCCACCGGTATTAAGATACCAAACTGGGTTAAATTAGATCAATGTTTTTGTATTTTAAACTCTGATGAACAAGAGGCTTTGACGTGATCTATGTTTTAACATCGGAAAAAAAACAACAGTCCGACTTCCACTGAATGTCTTTAAGCTTGAAAAATGGAGAATGTAGAAATAAGATTTAAAAAAAAAAAAGAAAAAATCTTTTATATCTCTATAAACAAAGTTTATGACAAAATTTTTACAAAAATGGAACCTAAATTTATTCCTAATTTAGTCTTAAAGTGACCAAACGGAGTTCAAAAGGGCTCCGATAACAATTTATAGGGTGAAAAATGAAATCTTCACACAGACACAGAGCACAATAACCCACACTGAAAAACACATTTGTGACTATTGGGATTTTATTTTCTTATTCTAACAAGGGAAGGCTGCAATAAGACCTTTGGGTGATTTAAAAGCCCTCCTTTGAACTCCCCTCTCCTCCCTTCTTCACATCATTTGGTTCAGTGCAGTCAAGTGAACAACAGCACTCCTCCCTTCATCTTCCTGCCTCCTGTCTCCCTCTCTGTTTGGCCTCCCCCCCTCCCCGTCTCCTTCCTGTCCTCGCCAGACCATAATATGAGCTCCGCCGTTGCCATGGCTGTAACCAGTCAAGCCAGCATTAATTGGAGCTCCTTAATGAAGTTTTCTGTCAGAAGCAGAGAGGATTGATGAAGGGAGGGAGTGAGTGGCCGGAGAAAAAGGAGGGAAAAAAAAAAACATGGCGGGTCAAATGTTGAAGAGGTTTTTATGGCTCACTCTGGATTTATTGGGTTTTTCTGTAGGGCTTTGTGTGTGTGTGTGTGTGTGTGTGTGTGTGTGTGTGTGTGTGTGTGTGTGTGTGTGTGTGTGTGTGTGTGTGTGTGTGTGTGTGTGTGTAAGAGAGAGAGAGAGAGAGTGAGAGAACAGAAATAGGATATTCTTGTTTCTAAGAATAAATTGTAAAGATGGAGGCAGCAGTGACGTGGTGAATGTTGTTGTGCGTGTGTGTGTGTGTGTGTGTGTGTGTGTGTGTGTATGTGCTCACGAGTGTGTGTGTGTGTAACTGACTCCAAGCATTCCACTGATCTCTCAGTGTTTAATCCATCGCTTCGTCGCCCTCGTCATTCCCAAGTGGCAACATCCACTATCTGCCAGATCCCCCAGGGAAAGGGTGGACAAAATGAGCAGGAAGGAGGGAGGAAGGAGGTGAGATAAGAGGAGGAGGAGGAAGGAGAAGAAGGTGAACAAAGAGGAAGAGTGTATGTAGCGATGTAAAGAGAAGAGGGGAGACATAAGTGGTAGGTGGAATAGATGATCAGTGATACATGAAGAGCGAGAGAGTGCAGTTTAGATGGAGTTAAAGAGGTGAGGAACGGAGGAGAAACAAAAATGAGAGAGATGGAGAGACGGAGGGAAATGGAGCACTAGAATGGGTCTGTCCACAGTTCACTGGATCCCTTTCATGTTTCCATCCCATCATCTCCGCAAAGGGAATCAAAGATGAAATGAATAGCGTGATGCGAGGAGAGCGTGGGCGGACTGGAGGATGAATATGAGTGTGTGTGTGTGTGTGTGTGTGTGTGTGTGTCTAGGGACATGTACAGTATATGTATGTATATTATTATATATCTAACAATGTGGTGGAAATGAACTCTGTAGTACGTGTGTGTGTGCGTGCATGTGTGTTCTCTGGTGTTTGCAGGAGTTTCAGATTAATACATGTGTGCAGTGTGTATTTGAACCTCAACTGCGGCCCAGAAGTCATAAAGAGGTTTGTGTTGTTGTGTTGTTTTTACTTTTTACCTCCGTTTTCAGCGGCGCGGCTCCGCTGAGACCCCATCCTTCCAGCCCACAGTCGCTCTGACCTCCTCTTGGCCTTCAGTTTGATCAGGGCCAGCTGACCTTTGGAGCACAGCTACTATTGTCAGAAATACCATCCAAACTATCGATCTGTTCAAGGGACAAAATAGTTTCTGTGAGGGGGAAAGAAGGAGCAGGTGTTGCTGCGTGGTTACGCTGAGGTCATGTCTTTACAAACACAGCAGGCACGTTCCTGGAGACACTGGAACCTCCTCATGAGGTGGATTTACACCCTCGGCAATGGAGGCGCAAGAACAGCTCTATTATACACTGACAGAAAGAGAAAATTGTATCCTACGGCTAAAAAACATGTGATTTGTGTACAAAAACCACATATCTTTTAATAATACTGGTTGTTGGGCCTTGAACAGAAGAAATGCCATCATTGGTCGCAGTACTCCAAACATCATTGGTAGCAGTACTCCAAGCACCATTCGTAGCAGTACTCCAAGCATCACTGGTAGCAGTACTCCAAGCACCATTCGTAGCAGTACTCCAAGCATCACTGGTAGCAGTACTCCAAGCACCATTCGTAGCAGTACTCCAAGCATCATTGGTTTGCAGTACTCCAAGCATCATTGGTACAGTAGCAGTACTCCAAGCATAATTGGTAGCAGTACTCCAAGCAGCAGTTGTTCCCGTTTGTGCTATGTTTAAATCAACCTTTACTTTTGTATACATTCATCCTTTTTCACCTCATCCAGTTCCCCATATCCGAAATACTGATCTGAGTTCAGTGATTCGGTCCGAACACCTTGATAAGTTTCTGTTGCGACCAACCAGCATGTCTCTGTAGAGTATTATGAGTATTAGTATTGTGTTTTGAGAGTACTAGGTCAACGGCTTTGGTTTGACCGTTGAAAGGTGTCAAATTTTGAGGCACTCAGGCAAAGTACTTCGAAGTCTTTCCCTTCAAAGTGACTGATGGGTTCAGATAAATGCTGTGGAGGACATGTCCCTCCAAAATAGAAATACACAAAGTACAAATACCTCAACATTGTATTAAGTAAGTGAAAATAGTTACTTTCCATTACTGTACACAGTAGTACTGTTATGTACTAGCTCCTCTAGAGAGAGTAAATATCCCATAGATGAGTGTGTGTGTGTGTGTGTGTGTGTGTGTGCGCGCACGCAGTATTAAAAAACTGTTAAAGCCTGCTTGCTCAAACATCCATCAGCTCTTACTGAAGAGAAAAGGAAAAGAAAGGAAGAATCCCTCCATCGGTGTCACCTCTCTACTCATCTCCCCGTCTCCATCTCTCCCTACATCATCTTCTTTTCATCAGTCTCCATCTGTCAGTCTGACCTGGACAGCTTTATGTGCCCACTCAAACACTAATACACACTTTTACCGGTACATCTATGCAATAAAACAGTGACATCACACACACACACACACACACACACACACACACACACACACACACACACACACACACACACACACCTGCACCCTTGTCCTGCCTCATCCTATCTGACATGGCCGCACACTTTTCATTTTAAAAAATCTGGTCTTGCAGGGATGCCGTCATGTCGCCGGTTATTTTACTAGCTGTCTCACTCATCCCGTCTCCGTTCATCCGTCTCAACTTGACAGACTAGATTATATATCTGATGGTTGCAGACCGGGAGACGTCTTCACTCACTTTAAAAGTTTCATTTCCTGTCCATCCCTCCATCCGATCCTCCATCTATCTTTTTTGTGGAGCTGCTATCCATCCGTCCCCATCACACAGGCATGATGTCCCACAATGGTAGCTTATCTTCAAAGTACTTTCACACTCGAATCTGTCTATTAACCCCCCACCCACACACTCACACTCACACACACACACACACACACACATACACACACATACACACACTCACACTCTCTTCACTTTCCTCCCCCCCTTATTTTTGCAAATGTTTTCCGTTGTGAATTCTTGTGCACCAACAGATGGATTCACAGATAATCACATGAAGGCATGACAAGTGACGCTGAGTGTGACGTGCGATCATCATCAGCTGTTTTCTAGGTCCAAGGCGAACGCCCAGAAAAACTCACGACTTCCTAAAAGCTGACAGCCTGATAGACGGCGTCGGATAAAACCTTTATTTGTCCACACGTGTAGCAGATTGAAACATGAGATGGAAACCAATAGAAAGATCAGATCTTTGCTCTACTAAACACCTAAAATGACACCAGGTCGTCAATGTAGGACATCCATATGTTGCATCTGGTGCAGAAGTAACTCCCTGGCAGTGGGGTGGGCAGGACGGGGCAGTTTTCCAGCTACCGTGTGGACAGGAGAAGCATCAGCTGGTTCCAGATGAGGTGCAGAAGGAAGGAGGACACTACAGCTAAAAGGCTGGCACGCCTGAACGAACTCTGAGGATGCTGGAAACGTTTTCTCTGGGCTTTTTTCCCATGTGGAAATGAGGAATACGTCCTCTCCCATGTATACAGCATCTGAGTCTGTGCAGCCAGGTTACATCAGGGCAGCGCCGGCCAACCGGTCCACCGTCTTCATCAGGAAGAGTCACAACGTCAGCTGAGCTGATCAGCAGCCAGACGGCGGCTGAGGAGCGAAGGTTGAGTGTCTGACACCACGGCCATGGACATGGTGTTGACATCAGAGTGGACAAAGCAGGCAGCACTGGTGGAACCCACAGGGAAGACCAGATGAGGAGGGCGGGGAACACAGACCTTGAACCACAAATCCTGGGGAGAGCCGATCGAAGTTGGTGCGGAGAACCCCAAGTCCACAGAACGTTCAGCGTTCAGCGGAGACGCTGTCACGCTGGCTGTGGGTCCACAGGTGGGGTTTCTAAGGGGCTGATTATATTTTCTTTAAACCTTTGCACAAATAACACACACACACACACAGTGTTCAGAAACGCTTTACAACCACAGCACAAAGCATTAAAATCCTCCACTGATGCGGTCAATAAACTGGCAGACTAAACGACCAATTTTGACAGTTTTTTCCATCTCAAATTCCAAGCGTTTTAAATGGCTTCCTCGCTGATTGACACCTGCTTGTCTCTCACACTGGAGGAACGTACCGCTGAAAATGCTCCCAACAACACTGACCTGGATGACACAAAAACAAATAATAATTATGAAAAATCTCACAGCGGCTCCACGATGTATTTGATGTAGATTTATCTCCACCCTCGCGCCAGTTCAGCGTTGTGACTTACTGATGAGTTCTGAATGGCACGAGCTCAATCAAACCACCAAGGCTATGTGCGGCTTGCATCATAGGACACATACGAGAAGTTTCTCTCTGCTTCCTTTGATTTCACCATAACGAGAGTATGAATTGAATAGAAATGCTAGTAAATGAAGGAGAGTGATCAGAGTTCCCGGTCTGCTAAATCACCGAGAGGAAACGCTGATTTCCGGGTGCTTTGGCGTCCATAATGATTCTCCCTGGCCTGAACCTCCCTCCGGCAGAGTCGAGCTCTGCTTCAGAGGAAGAAGCCACGTCAGGCTTTTGTTAGGCAGGTAAGAAGATTCCTCATGAGGTTCCGTCTTGCTGAAACAAAGGGAATATTTAATATTGCTAGACTTGTTCTCTAAGCTCCATTTGTTCTTGGAAAAAAAAACAACAACAAGTGCAACGTGCTCGGTTCTGTTTTATAGACCAGACTTATAGATTTCTGAATAAAACGCAGAATAGGGATGGATTCAACAGTTTCATCGCGGACTGAAGTTAAATCAGCTGAGATCAAGTAGCTCCTCAGACGTTCCATCAGACGTAACCCGTGTTTCATTCACTGGTGTCACGCACCATCCCCCTCGAAACCCTTAGAGGTCTGGTTACGTTTCAGCTCAAGCGAAACATGATTGTCGGAGGGAAAAGTCAGAAAGGCGTTTTATCTTAAAGGTAGAACAACATTAAACGTGCATTTAAAGGTTGACTACAATAACCAGGTGATTCGAGGTCTTTTTTAATGGAGTCGAGACGAGTGGTGACTTGCAGCCACTTGCATGTTGTGAGACCCCCCCCCCCCACACACACACACACACACACACACACACACACACGTCCCTCTGATGAAACCCCTCATTGTCATGTGGAAAGATGCTGCAGACGCCTTCACATGTGACAAAGGCAGTAAGCGGCGGGCTCCAGAGGTCCAGGACGGCACGGTGGAGCGAATCGGGGATGTGTAATTTGAGAGACAACGGCAAGAAAAGACAAATAAATAGATACAATTAAAAATATTTTTAAAAAACGCAAAGTACCCACCACTCAGACGGTAGTATATACACAGCCTGTGTAGTAATTATCACGTTGGAAGACACGGCATAGTAGCGGGAATCGAACCTCCAGTGTTTCCCAGCTGCGAGCAGCAGATGTGTTGCTGTGTTTCTGATAACACCGGTGCTGTTTGAAACTTAGTGTCCTCTACATGCATTTTAACGAACGGAGGGTCTGGGGGTTTTGTCACACTTGGCTACCGCGCTGACAACATGTGACATCTGCAAACTATTTAGCATTATGCAGCAGTCTGCTTGGATTTGGGCTGTGATATATTCATTTTGTCTCAGTATTCCAGCTCAGTGGATCTGAATGAAACACTCACTAGTTGAATGTGCTGAATTTCAGTTTTTTGGGTGTTTAAATTCATATTGGTTGAACATTGCAGAGCTTTCCTTACGCGGATTCATGAATTATTCATATGCACATATTTAGTCATAACCTTTTTCTGGGGAATTTTTGTGGGATTGATTTTTTTTTTTTTTTCCCTTTTCTTGTTATTTTCAAAGTAGATGGTATTTACTTTGATGGGTCATTTGCAGACATTTGTCCGGTTCATGAAAATAGCTAATTGCCTGGAAGGCATGTCTAATTTAAGAACTGGTTCACAAAGGAGGCGAATGGATCAGAACAAATCGCTGATTAGTCAGTGTGTCTAATTTTTGTGTGTGTGTGTGTGTTTTTAAGCCTACGTGGCAGCTGCCCAACAGAGGCTTTATGTTTTTTGTGTTGTGCATCCATCCATCATCCATCATCCATCCATCCATCCATCATTCATCCATCATCCATCATCCATCCATCATTCATCCATCCATCCATCATCCATCCATCTCTCATATTAGCTGAAAACATTGATTTGAACTCGAGTGAAATGAGGCAATGGTGGTCAGAGGTCACTGTGTGTGTGTGTGTGTGTGAGAGAGAGAGAGAGAGAGAGAGAGAGAGAGTGAATGAGGCAATGTGGTAAACTGCTTAGAGAGCCATGATGTTGAAGTCCATTTGTTTCTGGCCTCTTAAAAGCAGATTCTCATTATGAGAAGTTTAATTCGGCGCTTATAAAAGAAGAAGAAGAGGCTTTCTCGCCACTGTCAGCAGAGTTGATGGGCCGTGGAGGAGCGGGCCGGCGACTCTGGGATATGTAGTTGTGTCCTCTGGCTCTGGTCAGCGACTCTGATGGGAGTGTTATCTCCACAGTGATCACACCATTGTTTCATCTCGACCCCAGTATGCTGCAACACAGATAAAGAGATTAACTCCAATCCAAATACGATTTGGAGAAAGCGCCAAATAATATGATATTTTCTTTTTTTGTTGCTGGTATACTTCCGTGCAGTTGCCATGGCAATAAGCACCATACACTCTGACCTGCAGTGACGTGAGGGATGACGTGTTGTTTGGGTTTGGCTCGACTCGTTGACACGGTTACGGCTTCAACGATTCTCTAAATGAAACGGCTGAAATCATTTCAGGGTGTCGATTCATATCGAAGAAGAACGTCGAGGAAGCTTGGGCGTGTTTCTGTGTCCGTCGGCCGTCATCAGTCTCGCTCTGCTGTTCAGGGCGAAGAGAGTCGGGACAGCAAAAGGTATTAAACAACGAAGACGGAATCACAAACGAGGCAATCAACGGTGCAGTTGGTGTTTAGAAAGGGTTGAATACACACACACACACACACACACACACACAAGCTGAACTGAGTTATTCAAGAGTTGCACCCTGAAGAAATGAAATGTTGAGTGGACAATTGGTGTCTGCAAACATCTGAGTGATAAAATATCCTCGTATTTGTTTCTGCAGATTGAAGATGAGATGTTGATGACTTGGTGTGGAGGGCGGTTTCCCCTCTCTTTAAGCTCATTTTTACCTCCGTTCATTCAGGTCCCGTCTTGCGTTGTTTACCAAGCGGTGCCACCCAAAAACGTCCTGCCTGATATCAGAACCCTGCTGCTGACGTGGGGGGACCCTACCAGATGACAGTCGGGGTGAACCAGACTGCAGTCGCTCTCCTGTTGTCTGATGTTGGTATTCACGCACAGTTCTGTAGGGAAAACCTTTGGGAGCAGCTCGCAGACGCTTGTTTAATCCCCAACAGGATTTTATCCGTTCTGTGATTGTGGGCATTTCGGTGTCAGACTCCTGCTCTGTAATCCAGTGAAAAACATCCTCCGGGGTGCGGGGCGTTCTATTCCGCAGCCTTACATACCATCAGAGATGAATTATGAACGTACTTGTTTTTCCGAGAACTTTCTGTCACGTCACGCATGTTTTCCCACCCCTCTCGGGGCAACTACACATTGCACTGTTTCTTAAACGAGGAAAAGGGAAATTCACTGTCTCAGACTTATCTAGGAGGCTGCTTCTGACGCTACCTCTGTACCTAAATCCAATAATTATGGGATTATCATGCCACAGGGGATTACTGATCCTGGCACGGGATGGTTACAAACTATGGAAATATTCAAAGCTGAATCTTGTTGGATTCAGAGCAGTTTTCAGAGACAGGGTTTTTGTCCCGCGTTCATGTGTCTTCGTTCATGTTTGAGCTCCAAATATGATTGAATCTTTTCTTCGGCACCTTCCAGAGCTCGAAAGGACAAACTGACGGAGGTGTGTTGCCATTACTTGAAGAAGAAATGTTTTTCTTCTCTGGTCAGTGCAGCAAGCTTCCGTTCAATCTAGACTCTCTCACAAACTTATATTTATGAGCTTTTTCCAGGGCAGTCGTTTTCCTAACACTTACGTGTGAGATACAACAGTGCAGAAAAGTTAAACTAGAAATAAAAATTGAATGATCTGCGAATGTCACCCCCGCGAGTCTCTCCTCCAGGAGGTCACACCTCAGCATGAGGGACCTAGAAAGCAGAGATCATGCGTGTGCGTGCGTGCGTGTGTGTGTGTGTGTGTGTGCGCGTGCATCACCCTCCACACACTGCCCCCTCGCTACAACTTTGGATTAGTGAGCTGTTGTAGTAGAGCTTGAATCATTGTCTGTTTTATTGATTTGCAAACAAGACTGCAATCGCAAGAGTGACATTTATTTACATAAAAATGTTTTGGATGATTTGGTGTCAGCGCTCAATACGGCACAATCGATAACTCCTCTGGGTCCCCTTCGTTTTCTTTTATTATCCTGCTTTTGTCTGTGTTTTGCTTCATCTGTGACTCCTCCACCCCCACCTGAAGCCCTGCATCAGGCTCAGCTGAGTGCTGTCACACGCTGTCACTCCCTTATTTCACCCCTCCATCATTCTGGCTGCCCCTCCACAGATCTGAGTAGCCTATTCATCTGTCCATCCATTTGTCTGCTCCCTTTAGCCTGACAAGTGGAAATGACGAGGAGAGACAGCGAGGGGAAGAGAAAAGGAGAGAGATGATCAAAGAGAAGGGGAAGGAAGAGAGAGAGAGGGGGAGAGGCAGGGTGGGTTCTTGGGGGTGACGTTTGACAGAGAGACAACTGACAAACTAAAGGTGAAATAAAAAAGAGATTGAAGGCCATGAAAAAGTGTTTGGAGAGAGGTGTACATATATTTGACAGCATTTCAGACCCAAAATAACACTTGCTAATCTCAGATTTAGATGATGTGTGTTGTGGTCCTCGCATGCAATATGACGCCTGACCAAATATGGCAGTGGAGGGAAGTTGTTGTTGTTGTGGCGTCGGGGCAGCAAAACCTCATATGGAGGAAGTCGGGTGGAATAGATGCAAAGGGAAGGCAGGATGTGATGATGGGGGCTTTCCTTCCATCCCTGGTTCGGTGAGTTGATTCAAAGCTGGGAGCGTCAGCCGTCTCGCCGCTGTCTCGCCGCCGTCTCGCCAACATACCAGATCTGTTGATGAGTCGTCTCTACGGTTGCTGCTGGGCCGCAAACACACTCAACAGGTGACTCTGAGCTCCTGTAAACAGGTGTGCTTAACATTTTTGCAGAGGGGGAATGAACTGCAAATATGGAAATGCCACCGTGACCTTTGACCCCCCCCCCCCCCCCCATCTCTCTTGCCTGGCTGTTTTGTTTTGATATTGTTACTTACAGGAAGTGTTGTTTTTTGATTGTTTTTGTCTGTCAGGAAATTGGAGTGTACAAGCGAAGCATCTCATGCAATCACCAGACATTTTTATTCAATAGGAATTCATAAACAAATTCATGTTGAATAAATTAAGAAGAAAGTTTTGCCGAGAACACATCAAGGCTACAAAATAAAACCGTAATACCCAGGAAATAGAGTTGTAGAGCGGTTTTATTGCGTTAGATTGCATTTTTTTTTTTTGTGACAACTTATATTGTGTCCTTTTATTTCATTTTATTTGCTTTTTGGAATGCACTGGGACCTCGTGTCCTTTAATTAATCTCCTGTGCGGGTTCTGCAGCTCCTCTTTATAACATTTCAAGATTTTCATCAGCTGTTTCAGATGATAGGAGGCCGCTTTGAAACCTTTAATTATTGCTTTTCTTTTCTTTTATTATTTAAGTGTTTTAAAAGTTAGTATTGAATTCAGTCAGGATCAGCAGGTTGGTGAGGCTCCAGGCGAGCAATACGCTTAAAATTTCACACAGTGTCTTCCAGACCAATACAAGAGGGATAAAAATGCATTGTTTTTACATTGTGCCCTGAATACAGCCGCTCTCTCCCGTGAGGCACCATAGATGATTAATGATAACTTGTGACTGGGTGATTCTTTCCAGCACGCTCCGGGTGTGAAAATGAAATCGTTTCGGAGAAGAAAACAAAGTGTTTCTGCAGCCCGGAGCAGAGGAACAAATCGGTCTTTCTGCTATAGTGTTGGGATTTAAAATAAAACAAATGTCAGTGACAGACTGCAAATAGAAGGAGGATCTGATATCACTGTTTGGGTGTTGTTCCTCCAACGCCATCGTCACGGTCACGCCCCCACATTAATTATGATGCTGCGGGGGCGACGCCAACGGAGCCACGAAATCAGAGACGTCGTGGCCGTGAGATGAAACTTCCTCTCTCACATTTAACTTGTTCCCACTATTTGATTCATTTGTGGCCGCAAGGTGCATCCTGTTCCCTCCGTTGAACTCATCCGCGGGCGTGACATGTGACGTGTTCCAGTGAGTTGTGACTCGTTCCCACGGTTTGATCAACCTTTGGGCCGCAAGGTTCAACTGCCTCCATCACTTCTGTTCCTTTTGTAGCCTCAAAATCTAAATTTGCAATTCAACTTCGTCCACAATTTGATTTGTCGGCGTAATTTGTTCCCCCAATCTGCGGCTGAGAAGTGCAACTTTAATATTAAAAGGACTTGTGTTTAACGTAGAGCTATTAAACCACAGCGGAGCTCAAAGAGCTTTAATATTGCCAGAATCTGAATAATTTCTCTCTGATTAATTGCAAGTTAATTAAGTTTTGGGAACAAGTTACATCAAATTAAGCAAAACATGGAAACACATAATACCTTGTGGTTACAAAATCCATTTTTCTCTCTCTCTCTCTGACCACTCCAGGGGCTCCGTACAAGCAGGATAAGAAAAAAATAGTATTTCCACTTGCTTAAACACAAGACGAGTGATTCATACGTCGACAAAAATCTCCCTCGAGAGGAGGAATCTCTTTAAAATCTGGTTGAGAAGCTCAAAAATGTCCCCTGGAAGAAAGTGTACTTTCCTACCTGACTGTTAACAAGGTCTAAAAAAAAGGATGGGACTTTCTTCCCTGCAGAGGAAAGGAAGAGACAAAGGATGTGCAGAGGGAGAGGAAGGCAGGGAGCAGTGTGTACCTGTTTTGATGGATGTGGGGTGAAAGGCGAAGAGAGTGGTCAGCCAGCCAGCCCCACGGCCCTGACGCACTGCCTTGTGGGTAATGGCCACTGATGTGTAGCGGCCTGGTTGTCGTTCTCGGGGGGGCTCCATTAGAGAGAAGAAAAATTGTGTGTGTGTGTGTGTGTGTGTGTGTGTGTGTGTGTGTGTGTGTGAGAGATGATGATATGGAGGTTGGAGAGGATTGGATGCACTAGAGAGTTGAATAGAAGATGCTGGTGTGAGTGTGATGCCTCATACATTTCCAGCTGGAAAAAAAAAAGACCAAAACAATCTGGTGTGTGCATGCGTGCGTGCGTGCGTGCGTGCGTGCGTGCGTGCGTGCGTGCGTGCGTGCGTGCGTGCGTTTTGAAATGCCTAGTCCATTAGGAGAAACAGTAATGTGATCCTGGTGTAGAAGTTGAAGAAGCTCGCTTTCATGTCCCTGTCATTCAGTCTAATTTTGCCTCTTTCTTTTTCTTTCTCTCTCTCTCTCTTTCTTTCTCTCTATCCGTCTCTCTCCCTCTCTTTATTGTTCCCTTTCTAAACTTTCCCATCTTCCTCTCTCAAACAATTCTTCTCTGTTCCACTTCTGGGTTTTCTAGTCCCTTCTCTTTCATCTCCTACACTCTTCCCTCTCTTCCTGTTTCTTTTGTCTCTCTTTCTCTCAAACACACACACACACACACACACACACTCATAAACACACACACACACACACTCATAAACACACACACACACACACATAAACACACAGAGATCTATATCAGCACGTAGCGTGGAGGGAGCTACTTTTCTTTTTGACAGAGAGCTAATGGGACTTTCTGTCTCGTCAGGACAATTACCCACTTGTTGATCGCTCTTTCACTCTCTCTCTCTCTCTCTCTCTCTCTCTCACACACACACACACGCACACACACACACACACACACACACACACACACACACACCCAGCAATAAAACTCTTATATTACACTGTCACCTTCCCAGCTACAATATCCTATCCCAGCTCTTGCTCTCATTTCATTCGTGTGTGTCCATGCAGACAAATTCACACACCTGTACACTTGATTTAGCAAAAAGCCGCGTTTTTTTGAAAAGCAGAATCCCCCCCTCGTGTTAACACGACCTTTTCAGTGCAGGCAGCGAGCTCGCCAGAGAGGCGGGAGCGAACAGGAGCCTGTAATTCTGCGCTGACACGGCGAGACTGTCCGCCGCGGCGCAGAACAACAGGCCGCCTTGTTTTCCATTTAAATCAAGACCTCATTTTGTTTGAATTAAAACCAAATCCAATCAGAAGCAGAATGTGAGGAAATCGCATCTGTGTATAGATTGGAGACATATTTACACACACACACACACACACACACACACACACATTTCAGACTCGGCCATGCACTTCCTCAAGGCGCCAGCGATGCATACGCCATGTTTGATGTTCATAGGGTGAATGAACATCAAGTTGGTTACAGACAAATCTGGAAATTTCTTTTATTTGTGTGTTTATGATTTGGCCTTTTTTTCATTTTTTGGGATGCACCCACATTTATTGTTATTTTATAAATACTCAGAACACTTAAATATTTCCTGTTTCATTAGATTCTTACACCTCTGCTTGTTTTATTTATGACAGGTGTCATTTTAGTGAATAAATTTCAGGGATTTGAAGGGAAAAAAAACAACAATTTAAACTCAAAGTTAAGTCATGTTTGTGTCCCCTTTTTTAAAATATTTACTTAATCAAAGCCGCCAAGCTTTTTTTTTTTTTTTTTTACACCAGAAAATCTTCATTTTGACCTCATGTGAAGAAAATGTTCATTGTTCCTTGCAACAAAATCAATATTTGCTGTGTAGTGTGTTTGGCTTTTATACTTTGTTTAATTTTTATTGCCATAGTTACGCAATACGACTCTGCACCTTTGAACTCTAGACAAAATAATGAGTCACAGGTGGAAACCTTCACACATTTGAATTTCATGCAGTTGGTAAATAGGATAAAATATTAATTCCCCAACTAAATAGACACTCTCACAGAATACAATCAAATAATTTAGATGGAATTCTTGCAGGTGTAGATTTGAATGGTTCTTCGTGGTATTTGTGTGTAGTGCAACACTTGTATGTGTGTATATTCACATGTTCTTACAGTTTTGTGGTATTTGTGTGTCGTGCAACACTTGTATGTGTGTATATTCACATGTTCTTACAGTTTTGTGGTATTTGTGTGTCGTGCAACACTTGTATGTGTATATTCACATGTTCTTACAGTTTTGTGGTATTTGTGTGTCGTGCAACACTTGTATGTGTGTATATTCACAGTAAACACAGCAGTCACATTTATTCTGACCCAACAAATTCAAGCCTAATATAATTTTGTCTTGATCTCCGCCAACTCTTCAGAGCTTTTAAGCCGCCAAATCATCAGCCACTTGCTAACGTTAGCAGGCTCAAGACTTTAGCTCGTCAGCTGTCACAGTGGGTATTAAACTGCGAGTCTGCTCGTTTGTCACTGGAAATATTAGTTTCCAGCTTCTTACATCTTACTTACATCAGCTACCATGTAAGTTTGATTTTTTTGTTCTGGAAGTTAAAACTGAAAGCTCATATTAGCCTCAAAGAGTGAATAAATGCCACATTGCAGTTTAAAATGCAGTGTCTGCTGTTCCTATCAAACTCCACCCCCCCAACCCCACCCCCTAGATCGTGTGTGTGTGTGTGTGTGTGTGTGTGTGTGTGTGTGTGTGTGTGTGTGTGTGTGTGTGTGTGTGTGTGTGTGCGCGCGCGCAAAGGGGGGGGGGTGTTCTCAGGGTCCATCAAAAATACGCAGGGGAGTCCAAGACCCCAAAAAGGTTGAGAGCCACTGCTGCAAAACACCGTAAGAACTGCACGGTGGCGCAGTGGTCCTCACTGTGGCCCCCCAGCAAGAAGGTTGTGGTTGGAGCCCTGGCTGCAGCACGGGGTCTTTCTGTGTGAGTCTCCATGTTCTCCCTGTTCCTGCGTGGGCTCTCTCTGGTACTCCAGCTTCCTCCACAGTCCAAAGACATCAAGAGGGGACCAGGTTAATCCAGACTCTAAATTGACCGTAGGCGTGGCTGGGAGAGCCAACGGTTGTCTTTCTCTATGTGTTGGCCCTGTGATGGACTGATGACCCGTCCAGGGTGAACCCCACCTCTCACCTCTCACCCCCCGCGACCCTTAAAAAGATTAGAGATAGAAAATGGATGGATAGATGGTTGAAAATAAAACAATGAACTAGAAAACAGGGAAGTGAGAAACCGTGTTCATGGGTTTGCTGATACCTCTCATATGTCTCAGTCAGTGTGGGTCAGGAAGTGCAGCTTTCGTCAAAACTCAGTTCTGTACATTTCACCAACACATTTTTAGTCATCCAAACACAAACATGATTAACAGCGCAAGGAGGAAAACCAGAACACACAAATCTAAGTCGTATGGTGCTTGTCAAAGTGACCTTTGACCCCCATAGTCTTGCTAGATTCATCTTTCATCCCAGTGGACATTTGTTCCAAATTTGAAGAAATTCTCTCACAACGGTCCTTAGATTGAGGACTTATAACACGCATGTGAGGTCAGCGTGACCTTGACCTTTGACTACCAGAGTCCCGAGAGTTCAACCTTGAGTCTCAGTGGGTGTTTGTGCGGAATCTGAAAAATTCCCTGTCGCCACTCCTGAAGTTATCGCATGGTGGGATGGAGGAACTACCGGGAAAAACAGGCGTCAGGTCTCTGGGTGTCTCTGGTTGTCTCTGGTTGTCTCGGGCTGTCTCTGGTTGTCTCTGGTTGTCTCTGGCTGTCTCTGGTTGTCTCTGGTTGTCGTTGGTTGTCTCTGGTTGTCTCTGGCTGTCTCTGGTTGTCTCTGGCTGTCTCTGGTTGTCTCTGGTTGTCTCTGGCTGTCTCTGGTTGTCTCTGGTTGTCTCTGGTTGTTTCTGGTTGTCTCTGGCTGTCTCTGGTTGTCTCTGGCTGTCTCTGGTTGTCTCTGGTTGTCGTTGGTGCACGGGGCCTCAAAGTGTTGCCTGGCAAACAACTTTCCTCAAGCAAGTTTTCTCCAGTTTGTAGTTTTTCTCCATATTCAGTTGGAGACATGCCTGATTCTGTCTGTAGTTTTCTGTTTTGTCTGTTTGTTTTCCCTCTCAACAGAAGAGGACTCACTCTGACTTTCAAAACAGAGCCTCTAAATTCTTTATGATATCTCTCCAATTTCAAAAAGAATGTGTCATACCTGCTATTAGAAATTTATCGGTGGCAGGAACGAGAAACTCTCGGCGGATTCTGTTTTTTAATGCTGAGCCACACAAAGACTTTTCCATTCAGGACAGTGTTTGACACGAGATGCCCCATTAAAAAAAAAGAGAGAGAGAGAGAATATGACTGCATGAATTTGAACCACTTCACCTTCTTCATGTGTGCTCTGTTTAGTAAATGGCGATAAGAGCGAAAAAAAAGCAATCACAACCCTTCGCCGTGTCTACGTGCCAACCTGCGCTTCCGTCACGCGATGGGCTCATTAAATATTTGCCCTGACAAGCACTTGAGCAGGTGTACCCACTAAAGAAGCTGGCACGTCTCAATTTGCTCAAATAACACAAAAATAAAACAGAATGAAACGGAATTTTTGATGAAGACGTTGCCTCCCTCTGACCTTCTCGGCTGTCGTCGGGGTAAATCAGCGCAGAAACACAAAGCAACGATTAGACTAAGAAACACTGGTGAATAAAAGTCTCCTCCACTGGAATTGAGATGGATGATTAAATCATGTTCTGCCTGACCCCCAGGCCATAACTGTTTTAATGAACGGTTGGGGAACTACTCCGGAGTTAAAACCTTAATTTGGCTTCATTAGGGAGGCCCACCTATCGACCACACTTCTAATCACCTGTCGAGCCGACGTCGGCCGCGTGAATCCTGTCTGCCCCCCGGCCTCACCCTCTCTATTATTCACACCCCTTCATCCGTTCACTTTGCCAAACATGTCCCCTTTATTTTTTTCCAAAACCTCCCATTTTCAATCATCCCATTCTCAGCACCTGTGATGGGAATAACAGCGTTAAAAGAAACGGCGTTACTAACGGGTAATCTAACTAACTGCTTTCTCTATCATTACAACGTCGTTATCGTTACCAACACGCCGTTACTACGCGTGACTGAAGCTTCTCATTGCAGCTGTCATCCTACTCGGCTCACACAGACACAGGAGCCGAAAATACGTGTGGTTTTTTTCTCCTTTGGTGAGGGGGGAGGGCGAGATAGCCGCCTAAGGAATGACGATTGGCTAAGGAAGAGTAAGAGTTCATGTTAAGCCAGCCAGAGACATCAGGTGGGCGGGTGTTTACACACAAACCCAGCATGCAGCAGCACACACACACAAACTATCAAGAGATGGTGAGTCCAGAGTCGCGGGGAAAGACGGCGTTTTCAAGATGGAAACATAGGCACTACTTTAACTTCATGGAGGTTAAAGGTCAAAATGTACATGTTGAGTGGACGTTATGTCGTCCCAGAGCAAAGAGGCTGTCAGCGTCCAGTGTAAGCAACTCCAGTTTAATGCAGCACCTCTCGACGGCCCAGGCTTCTACTACACTAGAGGCCAGAAACATCGTTGACACCGCTAATGGTGATAGCAAGCAGGTGCTACTAACGTGAGCTCCGCTAACAAAGGCAGACACGAAGCCACGCTGTCCAGGCAGCCACAGCTGAATGTTTCTGAAAAAAAAAAATCCAAATTCTTTGACATTTTTAAACTTAAACGAAAAAAAGAGTAACGCTAGAGTTACTTTCCCTGGTAACTAGTTACTTTCATAGTGGAGTAACTCAGTTACTAACTCAGTTACTTTTTGGGAGAAGTAGCAGGTAACTAGAATTAATTACTTTTTCAAAGTAACACTGCTCAGCACTCACACACCCCTCTGTTCCCCCCTCCATCCTCGCCCCTCCATTTTTAGAGATTCTTACAGAGAGAAAGGTGCGTTTTGCTTCCTCCAGTCTGCCTCGCACGTGCCAGAGGAACAGCACAGCAGTACGTTCCCTCCACCTTTATGGTGTATTTACATCGGCTAAAATGTGGATTTGCCCCCCTGTAGCTGCTGCCGTTGGCCACGCCATAACTCCAGAACCATCTCGCCACATTGTGTTTTCAGAGGGGCCCGACCGATGAATTGGCCAGCCAATTTAATGAGCGGATTATAGCCATTAAAGCATAATCGGTAATCAGCTCAAAGTTGGCCGAGTAATAAAATGGCGTTCTGCTCTCTGACTAACTCTGATGCAACCACCTGGGCAGCAGCCACACTAGAAGAGGATATTTCACAGTGTATTAATACTAGAGGCTGGAATATCAATACAGTATCGCAAAACAAAACAAAAAATATTGTGATACATTGCTGTATCCATTTTATTGCTCAGTCCAAGTGTTCGATATGTTCTGAGCTGGATAGCTGTTTTTTTGGGGGGTTGTTTTTTGCTCTGTTTTGCTAACTTCCTGTGGCAGCCATATTGGATTACTGATTTTCACAAGGCTACAGGGGATATTTCATGGTTGTTCAGTATTTTTCAAGTCTGGCATGCTTCGGTGGAACATTACTGTCTGGCTGGAGAGCGGAGGGGAGGCGCGCGATGAGGATGAACGTGCTACATGCGTTCAGTGGATAAACCTGGCAGTTAAGCACAACTGAACATGTCTGCTGTTGCGCTGGAGTCAATGAGGAGAAACATGAAGAACAGAGATGAGCACCGTTGCCCAAAGTGTCTTTGGCGCTCCTGGAAAAATGGGGGAAAAGGCGTAATGAAGAGAAAAACAATCCCAGCACCAAGTCGTCGCGAGATGAGGAGAAAAAAAATGAACCGGCGACAAAAAGGTAGCAATCCAGTGTAGCTGCTCTGATTGCAGTGCTTATTGGCTACAATGCTACACTAAACCACATGTATGTGTGGATTTTTTTGCCCCACTGGTTTAAACTGTGGGAGGACGAATCACACGGGGATTGGACCCGTACATTAGCTCCTACTGCTGTTTCCCTGCGGGGAGTTCCTGCTGGCAACAGATCCGGTTACGTCCTGAAACTGTTGTCCACAGACCAACAACAGTTATGAGCTTTTGAAATACCGTCTCAAGCGTCATAATGCTTCGAGGTACCCTGAGCAAAACTCCTCAGACATAGGTTGACCCCGACGGAAATGAAACCTCCGGCTGGTGCTGTCCAGTTCATGACTCGCTGCTTGCTGCTTGCATCCTTGTGCGCTTTCCTGTCAGGACTTCAACAACTTTTCATTAAAGTTATTGCCGAGAGCTTTGAGAACCCACGTGTTCGATACACACTGGTACGTAATTGAGAGAGCAGATGCCAGCCTACAGGCCCTTCATTGGGTTAGCTGGTGCTGTAAAGGTCACTACAAATTACAAGTAGTCATCTGGCCTCTGTCTACAGCGATCATAACAGTCGCACTGACTCTGTCAGCCAAGAATTACACCATTGACCTTTTTTGTGTTTGTGTGTCAGCATATGTGTGTGTGTGTGTGTGTGTGTGTGTGTGTGTGTGTTTGTGTGTCATGGATGCATTTATATACATTATTTCTGGGTGTCTTGCTGTCTCCTTCTATCTCGTCTCACTCTGGACGCAGCTCCAGGTCATTGGCATTCCGCCCGGGCCTCACGCTCGTGGAGGCTCTGACATCATGACCGTCGCCGACTGTGTGAGTGTGTGCCCTCACAGACGCTGATTCAGATCCTCAGCTCGCAAAAAAGGCCTTTCAGGACGTGCAGCATAGTGTGAAGACAAAGTGTGATTTGATTTGATTTATTTACGGCATTTTGCATGGATGCCGACGGATATGGCGTTGAGTCGCTGCTGACTCTCCTATTCAGAGTGTGTTTGTGGTGATCGGCTGAGTGTGTGTGTGTCTGTGTGTGAGAGTACTTGGTCTTACTTGTCTACGCCGTAACAGTCACCTGTGTGTACACAACGCACTCCAACACAACCGAGGCAAACACACTCAGAGCAAGTCAACTCCGTATAATCTTCTGGATGCTAACGAGGGCTAAGTCAAGCTAATGGTGTGTTTATGTGTCTAACAGCTTCACGTCCATGCGTTTACACTTGTGTGTTTACATTACTGATGCGAAGTACACCAGTTATGATGTGTGTGTATTTTTGTAGTAAAGAGGTACCGACGTCTTTCTGTCTATCTGATGAAACTTTAGTTTTCATCACTCTGAGGAGGAGAGCTTTCTCCTCACACCTGCAGCAACAAACACCCGCAGAGAGAAATTTTTGCAAAATGCAGGAAATTCCTCCTCCTGCCAGTGGAAAATGAAATGCTGAAGGTAGTTGTGACAACGCTACGGGTTTAGGGCTCAATCGGTTTTGGCAGAAAACCAGTTTTGGTGTCACAGTCTTGGTTGGATTGTTGATTTTATTTTTTACGTCCTGTTTTATTGTGCCCCCGTGTGTGTTTTCCCGCTCTCTTCTGCTCCACCCAAGCGTATCTCAGGTGGGTTGTTATTTTTTTTTTAGTTCTTGTTTTTGTACCCTTTAGTTGTGCCCTCCTGTTCCACTTAACCCCTTTAAATTTATTGTAGTCATGTATTGCAACAACCTGCATTTGGGTCCATTTCACCTTTTGTTTTTTTGTTTTTGTTTTTGTTTTCCATTTAAGCAAATGTCACAATCAAGATGATGGTTTGAATTAACCAGCTGCAAATGTCCAGGCTTCCCCCCCAGCAACACCTGGTTTTGTCATCCAAACAACGGCCTCCTATCTCAGAGTCTCGTGAGGTGGATAAGAAGTGTACTTCATTACTTTTTCACAGTTATTAGTTTGAAGCCAGAAGTCAGAAAATCCTGTTGTGTTTGTCATTCTGGGTCTGTTCCCGGTTCACTTCCCACCCGCGTTCTGTGTGTTATTTTGTTTGACTGCGTTCAAAGTTTGGTGTGCAGATGGAGAGAGAAGGTGACAGAATAAGGGCAAAAACGCCATTTGATTTGTAGTCCTATGGCATGCATACGCGCCTAAAGGCATGTAGACACAGCTGATTCATGCTCGTAATGTAAATCACATGCAAAAACCTGTATAAATAATAAGAGGGAGTGACCTAAACACTCATTCACGCAGTGTAGGATACAGCAGATGGCGAGGACAATGAGCAGGAGAACCGCGAGGAGAGGAGAAGAAAGAAAAGCAGCTGTTGGAGCCAGATGGAGGTATGGAGGTGAGGCAGTCGTGAAGCCCAAGAGGCGACAAGTTCTTCCTCCACTTTCCCAGCACATCAAAGTCTCCACCAGCTCACAAACATTTTGCGTGAGAGAAATACAGCTTGCCAGACGTCCTTAAAACAAATTCCTTCAAAGGGTCTGGTCTTTTACAGAGTGGATTTTTATTGGTCGTTGCGAGAGTGTTTCAACGTTCCTGTTTAACCTGATTAAACCACTTTTGAGGGAATAATTGATATTTTATTTGTAGAAGTGAATTGGATGGAGGCGACAGCGTCGCGCAGGCGAGAGAATCGAGTCAATGTCACTCACCAGAGTTTGTTCATTTCCTTGTTCTCGCTTGAATAGCAGTGTTACAGGTCCCATCCAAGAACAAAATCAACAAACTGAAGTTGTTCCACCGTCTTCAAATGATTTCCTGAGTCATTTTTTGACGATTTGTTGTTGTTTATTTGTGCTTAAATCAACTCATTATGCTGTCTCGTCTCCAATTGGGGAATAAAATGACTCGGGCGATTGTTTTTAAGGAGGCGACGATATGTTTTCACCCTCTGGGGCGGATGTTCTTGCGAGATCTCGATAGCCATGGAGTGTCAGCTCAGAACAAGAATGGCGGCTGCGTCAGAAGTCATAGCGTAGATGCTACTAGCATCAGCTACGTTGGAACTGGACGTTGTTTCCTCTTTGATGACAGTGAAGAATGAAGCTAAAGGCTTTCCTTCACCAGGAAGATCTTTCCCCTCTTCAACTGGCTGGCTTTGCCTCCTGAGCCAGTTGATTGATCTGATTTATTATCACTCGCTGTCTCGTCTCTACGGGCAACGTCGCCTTTGATTCCATGAACAAACCGTCATTTTCTTACTATGAGCAACAAAACTGCTCGACTGAGTTAAGGAAAATGTGTTTTTTGAGGAAACAGAAACTTTCACAGCCAGGTTTTACAAAGGCTTTCTGATAACACTGCAGGTGATAAAGCTGTAGTTGGGAAAAAAAAAAAAAAACATGAATCACACTGAATGGCGGCTGGATACTGATGTCTTCAGGTACCTTTTGCACGACCGTGAGAGAGTGTTGTTATTAGACGTTGTAAGATGGGAACATGTTGGAAGATCCCAGGAGACCTCATTGATTCATCAGGCGTCGCTGAGAATCACATCTTCCTGCCACAGACCCGCGCTCGTCTCTCTGTTCACTATAAAATGATGTGTAAAGGGAATTCCACAGGCTAGAGACCAAAGTGGTATAAACATCCAGTCTGCACTCAGCGATAAACATCTGTTCCAGCTGTGCTTGGACTGTCGCTATAAGTGTTTGTGTTCGGAGCAATTTTGACCATTTTGTCCAAATTCCTGCATGCGGGAGAGCTTTTTTCCGCTGAACCACACACAGAGGGTTGATGTATTTTGGCCCCGTGTTTGAAACATGACAGCAGCTGGACTGGCGGAGACATGTGAATAATGGTGAGAATTAAGTGTTGAGAGGAAAACGGCCGCAGAAAACCCCAACTCTCTGACAGCAGGTGCCATTTAAATCATACAGCAGCCCAGCAGGACAAGCAACCCCTGGGTGCACGCCGTTAATGGAAGCTGCAACGTCTTTGTCACTTATCCAGAGTGTCGCAACACTGATATTAGATCAGATTTTTTAAGTTATTGGGGTGGTGAGGTTTGCATTTGGAGAGAGAGGTCGAGGATTATTAGCATTCATTTGAGAGCTCGCTTTCTCCTGGTCAGGGTTTTTTTGTTTGTTTGTTTGTTTGTTTTCCAACTTTTAACTCCGTTGTCATCTCTATCAGCTGCTCAGGAAAATATTTCTATACCTGAATGGCTCATTTTAGAACACTGCATAAAATCTTGCGCTCCCCCCCCCCCCACACACACACACACATATACACACCCATGCTAGGAGTGTACACACTGAACAACAACAAAAAACATGGCCGCCCCAGGAAAATCTGCTCTATTTCTGTTTTCAGAATACAGAAAATTGGCAAACAAAGCTCAGCAGGTGTACGTTTTAATGTTAGTCTGTAAGTTGAAGTATTTGTAGCAGTAGCTGCAAAAAAAAAAGCCAAACAACTAAATCCTGTGAAAGGGAACTCTGCTGTAGCAGTTGACAATAATCGGTGCTAATGATTGTGACTTCAATTAACTAAAGTCGTTAGGACTAAACTGTGCATTTTTTATCTTAAGCGCTGCCATGTCTGACATCAAACCTCCTTCCCCTCGTGGGAGATTGCAACACAACACTTGTGCACTTCAGTTACCATGGTTACGCCTCACTTATCGTCTGACAACATTGGTGTCAGTTTGGGGTTTTTGTTCTCTGAAATGGAAAACAAAGAGAGATGACAATGTTGTTCTCCTTGAAAGCAGATAATTCAAAGTAACCCAGCTGCATCAAACAAGCAGGAAAATGCATCAAGAAGTAACAGAAGTAGAAAAAATCCACTGGCAGAAATCTGTCAAATGAACAGCTGAAATAATTGGGAACGCTGAAAAGATTTCTGTGACAGCAAGATTGGAGCTTGATGACAGAATGCAGTCAGATTTATATTGCTGATTATGTCCAGTTGGAAAAACGCATCTCTTCAATTACCATCGATTCAGGTTCCTTAATATTGAAAAATGGTGACTGGAAAAGTGGTGACTGATCCACTTCTCACACCCCTGAGAGATCAGAGTTTTCCCGTGCAACATCCCCATGTTGATTTTTATGCAGCCTTTATTTGGGAGGCAACCTTTAGCCGCTAAATGTCTCCGCTGCGTTCACGAGCTAACTGCAAACTGTCTGTTTGATGAGAGGTGTTTATCCCTGGCGCTGCTGCTAATGAGAGAGCAGAGGCAGTGAATGGGAACAGCTGGAGACCTTAAACTTTAGTGGCGGCTCTCCCCCTGTTCGAGGGGTGCTGTTAAAAGCCTTTTTCACTGGTTAGATTGTTCATGTAAAAATACTGATGAATGCAGATTCAAACTGCAGGTAACTATAGCAATGGAGATCCTGCGGCGCCAGTTATTAACTGACTAAAATTGACCTAAATGGGCTGTTCAAAAATAAAGTATAAAGGAACAAAGCGGTCTTTGTTGCCTTCATAGATGGTCTTTATCTCCACAAATCCATGAGCAAGACCTGTTGCTGTGCTTCCGTGCGTTGCTAAAGTCCTGCACCTTTAGCACCTCGGTATCGCCGCCATCGAGGAACAAGCATGTTTTTAGAATTCAGGCATTGGAGAACCTCCCCGAGCACTCGCCCTTGCACCGATTCTACTCTGCGTTTGTTTGCACTTGACTTTGCATGTTATCCTTAAAAAAAATAAATAAATTGTTGGATCGTTGCGGCACAAAATTGATGACATTTTCGTAACTTTCCGGAGTTTTCTCTGCTGCCGTGTTTTTAACCTCTCAGCCGCCATGTAAATCAGGTCGGCTCTGCTTCCAAATCATCTCTTGAAGACTCCTCGTTGGCTGCATGTTTGGAGCGCTCACTTTTGTGAAATTGGGATTAGGAGAGGAACAAAAAAGAAGAAAAAAATTGGTTGGGTGAGAGAAATAAAGAGATTGAACAGGCTGAAAGAGGCTGGCCTAAAGGAGAGTGTCAGAGAGGGCATCTGTCATCTCCAGAGATGTAACCGCTGCCTGCGGTCATGGCAGCGAGTCATTTTATCTGCATAATACGACAGAGATGAACAAGATGCTCTTCAGGGCAGACGGTTAAGGCTGCAGCTCTTTATTGTGTGTCTTTACACTTCTGCCCCTCGTAAAATTTTACCGTTTGGCGGAGGCCTTTATACCACTTTACAGGACGAGGGGCTGTGTTAGCATGAGCTGCCAGACCGGGGAGTTGAAGACCTACTTTGGCAAAGCTGCAATTACTATTAATTAATGTCCTCCTCCCTTCTTCTCCTCTCCTCTTATTCCAGCTCTCTTCTCCGAGCTTTTCTTTCTGCTCATCGGCTTTTAGTTCATCACCTCTTTCAACTCATCCCCTCGCCTCCTCGCTCCTCTTTCATCTCATCTCCTCTCTCCTCTTTCATCTCGTCTCCTCTCTCATCTGCTCAAATTGTATGTTCACCTCATCCTCTGAGACACTCATCTAGCACCCCCCTCCTCCCTCCTGCTGTGCATCTAAAGAGCATGTGTTGTGGGTTGTTTTTTTTTTTTCCCTTTGCGTTCAACTTCAAAACAATGCAAAGCTGCAACACACACGGTTAGCAAGATGATGCTGCACATGCACAGAAACACTTGGGATCCCCGGCTCTCGCTAGCTTAGCTGACACCAGCCCGGAATTTCAAGCACCGCTCAACGGGACCATAGAGAGGCAGGGATCATCTTTGATTTGGTGTTTGACGCCTTCACCTGCCCCACCTCTCTGCCCCTGCCTCCATCAGCTGCCTTAACTTACCACCAGGCCTTTTCAGCACACACATGCGTGCGCGCACGCACGCACACACACACACACACACACACACACACACTCTCCCCTCCCACCCAGTTCATCCCCCTCTTTTGTGAGTATTTGAAACTTTCTACCTTGTACATTTTTCAGTCCTTTAAACCAGGATCTCGAAGAATCCCACGCAAACACGCACATAGAAAGGAGGTAACACCCACGTGCTGTACAAGCCTTCACACATTTAATACAGACGTACATACCTATAGATGCAAACAGCTGGCAGTGTTTCTGTCTTGCTGAAAGCTCTAGTCTTTGTCTGATAGCCTTGGCCTTTCTACAGGGATGCCAAGAAATGATGTGAAAAGTAACAAGCAGCAGTAATGCAGCATTGATGGAAAACCGTACGTCCTCCGGTGTCTCTGTTCTCCTCCACCGGTGATTTTGAGGAGGAAAGAGCCATGTTGCTTCCTCTGACTTCCAGGGAGACACTGCAGCAGATCTTGTCTAGGGAAAAAAAAAAAAAAAACTTTCTTTTTTTTTTTCTCAGGCAGAACGGGAAGACGAATAATTCATGCAAATGTTGCAATCAAAAGTTCATATGCTGCACACATAACTCACCGACCATCTGCTACACCGAATTGAAATGCAGAGCACGGCTTGGCGGTAAGCGGCCAAGGTACAGTTCAAGATGCACACAAATACACATCAGCTGCTAAATGTTATTTATTAGTTGCAAATCAAGCTGCAAATGCACTTTTATCGACAGGCAAAGGTGTTCTCCGGCATTCTGAGTGTTCAAGGCGGGTAGTTCTAATCATTTGGTTAACGAATAAATGCAAGAGGCACGGCTTGATACAGATGAGACAGGGAAGGGTGTGTGACAGGGAAAAGAACAAAGGCTAATAAAGTAAACTTAGGAGGGACTAAATAGAAGGATGAGTTGATTTGGATAAATTGATTCCATGGAACAACATGCAGGGTTGAACCTGCAGGTTGGGAGTGAGCCGCTGCCCAAAGCTGCAGCTCAGGTCTTGGTCACACGTGGGCCAGGTTGGAGTGTCAGTTTTGCCTGTAGTACACCAGGTCCACCTGCAGAGGAACAGGGTTCTCAGGCTGCCATCCGCTGGCTCGGTTTGTTCCGTTTCTATGGCGTTTCTGTCGTTTCAAAAGTCCAGAGGTGTGGAGGAAACAAAAGCAGACCTGCAGCAAGAAAATAAGATGTCGGCCATATATTCATGTGCTGAATGTGGTGAGTTGATTCACGTGATTATTGAGTTCACCCACTATTGCAAAGCTAGCAGTGTTGTTTTTAGCAAAGCATGGATCAGTGAAGGAGCTCGGTGACGGTTCACCTATGGCCGCGAGCTTTGTGTACTTACAAAAACAGAGATTTGAGTGTTCCCTGTGCAGGGCGTCCGGTCCTGGTCCGAGTCGACTCACACTGCTTATTCCACAGCCAGATGTGTGTGTCCCAGCTGCCATTCGCCCGTCGCTCTGTCACTGGATGTTCGTTTTTGTCACCTTTTTTTGCAGTGTGTGTTAGTGAAACAGGAGTAGGTTTTCACTCCTGTCCTGCCTTGTTACGCTCCTGTGACTGACTGAAACTAATCCTGGCCTGGGGGGTTCCCGACCAAATGTCAGGCTCTACTGTACAGCTCAGTGGTGATGTAAGTGTGCTCAGGCCAGGTTAGACCCGCAGCAATGTGAGTGCAGGCCAGCGTGGAGCTACCATTGTGTGTCAGAGCGGTAACAGGTAACCGGGTCACGCGTGATCGCACCTTAAGAGGAAGGAGCCCAGACTCAGACTCAGAACCGCTACACCTTCACCTTTGGAGGAGACAGTCAAGGTGGTTTGGACGCCTCAGGAGGACCTGTCCCGCATCACATTTCCTCTTGAGCACATCCACAATAGGTTTGCATGTTTGGTTGTAAGGACCAGCAGGCTTTGTTTAAGATTCTTTTAATTTTTCAGGATTAAAATACCCCCCCCCCCCAAAAAGTCCAAGGGCTTATTTCTACTGCGGCTCTCTATTAGAGAACAGGAAGTGTCAGCAGAACAACAAGCGTTTCTACGTCTACAAATTATTTAACAACCATTTCTTGAGATCTAATTTAAAAACTCCTCTCGGGCAGGTTTAGCGGGACAGCGTGTTCAACTGACGTGTAGCTGTGTAATCAAAAGCTCATTTACAGTTGCTAGATTGCCTCTTGTGTCGTGCAAACGTGTTTTTTTTGTTGTTGTTTTTAATTCTTATGAAAGAAAATAATAATTGTATCATCTTTGGGAAAATGTTTATTAAGACCTCAGCCTGTGAGGGGACAGTTTTAAACAACTCTTATTAGCTGATTTTGTGCAGTCGGTTAACTGCGCCCACGTGTTCCTCCTCAACAATGAGTCACCGGAGGATCTACCCTGATCTCCCTCTGGAGCTCTTCACCCAGAGAGGTGAATCACCGCAACACAAAGGAGCTGCAAACGCATGTCATTTTCACAAATATCCAGTCTTGAGAGATTTATCCTGGGAAATAGGATTTCCTAAAGCTGCTATACACTAAGAAATACATCACATTTCCCATGATGCCTCCTGATTCTAGTCAGTAACAGAATTTTGCTACAAAGCCTCCTCTCTGCCACTTTGGAGACCATGTGAAATGGACGACAAGTGCTGCGGATAAAAGAGCTCTGATTAAATAAGCAAATGTGAAGGTCAGACGGCAGTGAACAAATGGGAGGCGGAGTGAAAAGTAGAAGTAAGTTATTATCTTCCTTCAGGGTCACAAATAGGGGGGGAAAAAAAAGCAACAGCTGCGGGGGCGGAAAGAAAATGCAGATCTTTTCAGCGTCAATTTAGTTTTACAGTAATTGTAATGCAAATAATAATAATCCACTGATTTATTGACATTGCAAGTGTCTTAAAAAGACACTCATTTTGTCACCGGAAAAAACAACACAAACAAGAGTCGCGTGCGTTTGTGCGACTCCAGGTTGGTCAGCTTTTTATTTTGAGAAAATTAGTTGGAGAGCAGAGAAAGAACTCTTGGCTCTGGATGTGAGTCGTGTGTGTTGCTCCTCTTTCGCTAAGTTTGAGGCTGAGACCAAAAGACCACCTTTCAAAGCTTTATGTCACCCAGGTGCTTTTTGCATTAAATTCCTCACAAATGGCTGCCTTGAGCTCACAAATTTGTTTTCCCCCCTTGCATCTCTTTGTGACTGAAAAAAAGCTTATAAACCGTATATTTAGCCTGACACTGATAGCGGCTGACGGCTAAAAGCAGCAAAAAAGTCCAATTACAAACCCAAGTTCACATTTAATCCATGTCTCCTTTATCGCCGCTCAGTAATCCAAAAACACTTTGAACTAACTACAGCACAACCCCTGTGATGCAGGGTAGCGCCGAGCACGGCCAGCTGGAGCATTCAGTTGAACCAACGTGCTCACCCTTCCACCAAACTGGAAGCTCATATCAAAGCACTGGTGGATTAGCGGGGGGCTGGATGGGTAAGATTAAACGAGACGATGCCATTTAGAGACATTCGCTGCCCCACAGTGACATCATGGCGTCTCCGGGTATGTCTGGGGACATTAGTGACGCTGCAATGCCTCCCAGTGGATCACCGGTTAGCATGTGGCCTCTTAGCAAGAAGTCCTAGGCGTCCTAGGGCTCCTGTGTGTGGAGTAACTGTGTTCTCCCCTGTGTCTGCATGTTAGGTTGATATCAGTAACCATGACACCAGCGCCACCAGAGCTGGTCTCCATCGTAGACAAATTTATGTTCAATGACAGGATAGATTTCTTCATATTATTATAAATATTTCTTTATAAAACTTATGTTTTATGGACATCTACTGGCATGATGTCCAATCCTCACTTTCTCCCAACCTTTGAGGAGCTGGGGGGGGGGGGGGGGGGTGGCGGGAGGCGTCGTGTCACTCGCAGAGAGACGACGGTGCAGGGGGAAAGAAATCAGGACAAAGTAACAACAGCAGCGCTACTTTGTGGATGCCAAAAATAAAACGCACACATTTTCTTGGTGTGCACTCAAACGTTAAGTGCCAGTAATTCATTTATTTGCAGCTTTTTACAATAACAGTCCAAGCCCAACTGATGAAACTATCTTTAACACACTGAATCCAGCTCATACTGACTTATCTGTGAGCCTTCACACCCTCATTGTGTGTAGCACCAACATGTATGTAACACACACACACACACACACACACACACACACACACGGCGTGTACAGGAACACTCCCGTACAGTTCGTGTTTTCACTGCATTTGGAAAGGAGGTTGGTTTTCCAGGAATGTTTCTCTTTTTCTGAGCTTGTCTGCTTAAACACACACATCCTGCCTGTTTTTTGTATGTGTGTGTGTGTGTGTGTGTGTGTGTGTGTGTGTGTGTGTGTGTGTGTGTGTGTGTGTGTGCGTGTGTGTCATGTTGTGTTATCATGCCCAGCGCCGGCAGAGACCACAGGTAAAGACAGCTTGACAGGATTTCAAAAAACAGCCAGTTCTCTGGGGCTTGTCAGCGCTGCGCCTCAAACTCCTTCACATTAATGTGTTAGCCTGTACATGTTGCCTGCTTCTGCATTCATGTTATGTAGCTCGCTGGCAGTGTGTGTGCATGTGTGCGCGTGTGTGTGTGCGCCCGCGTGTGTGTGTGCGAGTCAGCGTATATGCATAACTGTAGTATTTGTGTGTGTTTGTGTGAGTGTTGGATAGTTTTAATTACGGCCTTTACAAGCTGGCAGTTTGAACAGCTTTCACCCGAAGGGTATAGTGCGAGGAAAACTCATACCCTCACACCTGCATACTAACTTTCATCGCACAACAAACACACACACATACACGCTCACACACACACGAACATCCGTTCCACCTACTGCATGCAAAAGCCAGCTGGGAAGTAAATGTCACAGGAATAAAAGGAAAGGGAAACACCTGAGCCCAGAGAAAGTCAACAGGCTCCATTTCTCTTTATCTCTTTTCTTGTTTTCACTTGTTCACCCCCCCCCCCAAAAAAAACACCTCAAATATTTACTCAACTAAAACCGTTACATTAATTCTTCCTCAGACTTATCTGTATTTCTCCCACAAACACACACCTTTGCGCACTCAAAGACCCGTAACCTTCCGCGGATGCCTTTTATCAGCAAGGTGACAAGGTGACCAGAGGATAAGTCAGCATACATTAGTCCAATTGACACCTTACCCTTTTATTATGTTAATGAACTCTCTCATTAACATGGACAGGATACAGAGTGTGTGTGTGTGTGTGTGTGTGTGTGTGTGTGTGTGTGTGTGTGTGTGTGTGTGTGTGTGTGTGTGTGTGTGTGTGTGTGTGTGTGTGTGTAACTGCTGATGTCGACATGCTGGTTTTCATATCGATGTGCTTGTTTGTTTTTTTTCTTCTGCTCCTGAGATTTATTGTCATTATTATCATAAATGAATCATAGTTCAGTGCATTATTAAATCTTACATGTTCTGCGTTCTAGCAGCGTTCTAGCAAACGTCTCCTCTACTGGCTGTCCAGAGGAACGCTGCCTTGTCGGCGATGGTCTCATCCTTAACCATCAACGTCTCTATGAAAGCAGTAATGATTTATTGATGCTAAAAGGCTTCACTTTAGCAGCACTAAGCGGGCTAATGAGGTTTGGTTGAAGCAGCGGCGGCAGTTTATTTATTAATTAGGTCACAAATGTAAAGTGTAAGAAAAGCTTAGTGAAAACACTCTGAATTACACACGTCACATATTTGCCTTGCTGCGTTTCATCCCTGTCACCTCCAATTAGACACCGTGGTTTTAAAGCTGTCTGTGATTTTGGGAAGTTATTTGTTGGTTTTTCTTCACGCTTACTTTGTGCCGCCGTATTAAATTGAACCCCGGAGTGCCCGGTCCTCCCGGAGTGGTTTGTTTTGGGCAGCAATCACATTCGAGTGCTCTGAAGAACAGCTGGTCTCAGTCAGGTGCAGCAGGAAACACTCTCCGGTACAGTGCGTTAATGGTGAGAACGTCACCTGATTCGACCCCAACAACCGGGAAAATTTGTTCCGTGGCCTTATTGTTCGACTTGATTCATCTGCAGGAGTTTAGTCGCTAAATTATCTGTTTTTATTTGCAGCGTTTTTGCCAGGTTTGGATACTTGAAATCACTGGGACAAGAACCCCACAGACCCACAGCAAGAGGCACCACAGAGGAAACACAACCGCAGTTGTTTACTCAGATTTAGTTCAACTAAAACTTGAGGAAACAAAGAGATGACGACTGAAAGACGGAGGTCGAGCTCTTTTTCACTCTCGTCTGATGAGTCTGTAGCTCGGAGCCTTGGTACAGCTAGCTTCCACCATGTTGTGTCACCGTGTTAACATGAGCTTGCCTCACTTGCTGTCGGGGGGGGGGGGGGGGTTCAGAGGGGGGGTACAGCCCCACGATAAAGACGTGTAGACATGAAAGCGTCCTGAGGTAACTTCTGTGACGAGGGACGAGAGAGCCGAGAGCACAAATTGTAAATACCCAAGTGGGTCTAGTCAGTGTGTGCATGAGTGATTTAATGTGTGTATATCATGACTGCGGTGGCCTACAGAAGGGAGTCATCAGTGTGCGTGAGTGTGTGTGTGTGTGTGTGTGTGTGTGTGTGTGTGTGTGTGTGTGTGTGTGTGTGTGTGTGCATGCGTGGGGTATATATTTCGAATCAGATGCCTCCTTTCATGCTAAGTTAGCCACCATAACAATTATAGTCCATATCATTACCTCCCATTAACATCACACAGGCCTTGATGATACACTCTGTGGCACTGAGCTGGCGAAGGCTCATCAAGCCCCTCATTAATAACAACGCTGCCGCCGTGCACGCGGTCAAGAAAGACTTCAAACAAGCTGGTCGCCGAATTCACACAACGCACATCCTGCACAGCTTTTGTAACGCTGCTCCAGCTTATTGCAGCTAAGCACCTGCATATTTGAAGGTAATTCTGTGTGTGTGTGTGTGTGTGTGTGCGTGTGCGCGTGTGTGTGTGTGTGCGCGTGTGTGTGTGTGTGTGTGTGTGTCTGACACCATAAATGTATCTAAATCGTGTCAATGCACCACTCTTTTTCCGCTCCTTTAAGCAGGCTGAGGTTGTCTGGCTGGCCAAGTGTTTGTCTTCTGAAGTTGAAGAGCTAATTACTGCCGCCGCCTGCAACAGGAGATTTGTGCTGCCAAGGGCTGCAGGCAGGACCTGCTCTCCTTCTGCTTTGGCAAACAGCCTCGCTGTGGCATTACCTAGGCAAGAAGAACGAGCTCCTCTTAGGTGCTGAAACGCTTTAGAGGGATTTCAGCGCTGCATTGTGGGAGGGAGTTCACGTCTTCATTTGTCCTGCCTCCCCTGTGGGTCTGCTGGGACTGTTGTTTTCACGCGGCGGTGCAGTTGCCATTTTTTTCCCGCGTTGCATGCGACGCTTCTGCTCTTTCCCAGTCTCTGTGCTCTTTCTCCATACGTCTCTTATTTCCTGGTTAGTTTTCAGGGTTGCTGTGTTTCCGTGTAGTCTGGCATGTTGCCTTGTGAGTAAACAGGAAGCGCTGAAGGGCTCAGCCTCCCTGATGTCTCCTTCACGCCTCTCAACGCCTTTAGTTTTATGATTATTTACACCTGTTTTCTTGCGCTACCGCATCTGTTTTACACCGGTCCCGCAGCACCTGAGCCTGTTGATTTGATATTAACGTGAAAATAAACCGCTAATGGCTCCTCGCAGTCATTATTTCACCGTTCACAAGAGGGGGAGCTCGAGGAAGAGGACCCATCACACGCTCGAATCCACAACGCTGAACAACTTCTTCTAATTCTGTTTACCAGCGTTTGACAACAGGCTTCATCAGGGTTTCGAGGGTTAAGAGAGGAAGGAGCCACAACTGCATTGAGAGGCCCGATATGAGAATATAACACACTGAGTTGTAGTTTTAAGGACTAAAATACAAATGAAATATGAGGTTTAGAATGAACCCATTACCATCCAAACATCGCAACGGTCCTGTGCCATCGTTCGCTCTTCCATCCCTCGTAGGGGGGGGAGTGTGTTTTTACTCGACCGTCTGGCTCATGGGCGCGTCTACACTTCCTGCTCTGGCGAGTGTCTTGTGCTGTGACATGTTTGCATTCGCCACGCGTCAACATCCTAAACATTTTCCCGCTGCTGATTTATTACTGTGAGAGGAATTCATATCCTGGTTGTCATCTTTCTGGCTGAGTGCCATAAAGTATCTCCCCAGCATAGAAATGCTGCCATAAGATGTGCAACAGGGATTACAAAATAAAGGTGTAAAGTACTAATGTGTACTGCAAAGTCTATTATATTAGAGTCTACTGTTTGTATTTATTGTACTCTAGCGTGTACCGGCGTGTATTTACTCCATTCTCCAGCTACAGCGATTACCAGTACTGTCAGTAGCTGCGTCTGTGTGAAGGCTTTTGTTCCTCACTTGGATTGAAATCAGTCTGATGGAGGATTTTGCGTTGAATACTTACGTGTGATGCGGTCTAACCCCGTCTGGCGTTTACACGCGGCGCCGCATTCGATCAGAACGGGCGTGTGTGACAAAATGATGAATAAACCATGTGACCGATCGACCGCGAAGAAGCAGACGATGGAGATCAACTGTCCGTTTAGTGCAGAGGTTGCTTTTTCTTCATGTTTTTGAAACTTTCGATCACGTTTGATCCGTTCATAGATTTGTATTTTTCTTTTGTTCGGTGTAGGAACAGGTTTCCACGAACCTTCTGGAACCGAGTGAAACTGACTCCTGTTTGGGTTTAGATTCTGCCTGTTTGTTTCTAAGGAGCGAGTTTCTCCTGTTTGGTCCTTGAAAGCGATTCGAATCAGAGTAGTGGGCTCTGTGTAAACCCGGCGACCGTCAGTATCTCCCTGCTGTGCAGTATGACAGCACTCCACACATTGTCTTTCTTCTCACTCAGCTTCCTCTGCTCCTGGTTCCTATTATTTATTCAGCGTTTCCCCTCCCAGGTCCCGGTCCCACTGTGGAATCATTCTGATGTGTGGTCTGCGTATATGTTCCTGCTTCTCAGCCAATCACTGTTCCCCCTAATGTGCTGTGAGCATGACTAATGGACTTTTAGTCAAAGTTTACCCTCAAACACTCAGTGTGTGCGTGTGTGTGTTTGTGTTTGTGTGTGTGTGTGTGTGTGTGCGCGCGCGGGAGAGTTCTATATGTGTTGCTTCGCTCCACTGTGCTGATTTTATAATAAAACCTGTTGCTCTCCCTCATTTACAGACATTAGCGAGCAGCACTTCTGGCGTCTTATTAGCAGGAAGCGTGATGCAGAGAAAAACAGAGCGTAATAGATGTGGAAAACAGCGGTGGAGGAATGCAGATATTACAAAGCAACCCCGCTTGTGTTCTCGGCATGATAAATAGATCTGGAGCGAGAGGAGAGAGAGCAAAGATAATAGAAATGAGATGCTGAAACAGAAAATGAGCTTGTGAACTTGTGAAAATCAACTTATGTGGAAGTACTTTCTTTTTTTGTGTCCTTCTCCTCAGACGGTAAACTGAAGTACCTAAAATGACCGGAAGCTCTTCTCTAAACTTCACCTTTCCCGGCTCTCTTTTAGCTGTCCTTTCCTGCTTCCTGCCACGACAATGTTATCTGCGTTTGCAAAACAGGAAGTGGCCAAAACCTCTCTGGCGAAGGTCAAGGAAGAGGATGGGTAACACACTCAGGTTCACATCCTGCTTCTTGTTCATCCTCCCATGAAATGCACAATTCATTTCATTGGAGGATTAACAAAGGGGTAGGGGGGCCAAAATTTGGGACTCTAAGTGTGCTGGGTCCATTTGTAGTCCAGAAGTAGTTTTGGGGGTGGGGGACTGAGGTGGCTTTTAAGTGTGTAGAGGTAAAATACAACCTTTCTGTCTGTCTGTATCTACTGGAGACAATTAAGCTTTTTTTTTATTTTCAGTTGCTAGTTGGACTGTGAACGACGAACAAAAACTGAACTTAAAGGATCACTTTATTAGCCACATTCCCAGAATTGCTGTTGCTGTCGTTGGTGTGGATATGCAGATGAAACTCTTCAACAGCAACATCTCCATGTCCGTTTAAAACATATGACGTTTAGCGTTGCCTCTCTGCTGCCCTCCAGTGGCCCTCCGCAGGACTGCACCCAGAATTTCAGCCTCAGCGTCTGTTTCTAGCCAACAAGGAACCAGATCACCCCAGGGACTGTCAGGACGCGCGCAAGCACGCGTTGGTTGTGTGTTCTACTAACACAGAACCCTCAGAAAGGTGCAGGAGGATGTTTGTGTTGTTGTGGATGTTTGTTTTTTTTCCTTCCTCCTCGCTAAATCAGGCGTCACCCACCTGTCAATCACGATCGGCTGGTCGACCTTTGAGACGTTCCAAGCGGCCTCTTTAACGCCACGGGTGCAGAACAGTTCTATTCACTCTACCTAAAGCCGTTCACCCCACAACCAAACCACATGAAATTGTGTCGATCTTCGTCACGGCGACTCTGACGGTTCTAAACTTTTCATGGGTTTTTGTCATATTTGGTGAAACTCATGCTCGAGTCTACATGCAGATGTGACCTTTGTTGTGTTTCCATGTAAACCTGTAATGAGAAAAGGATTAAAAGTGAAAAAAAGATAGATAGATAGATAGATAGATGGATAGATAGATAGACAGATAGACAGACAGACAGACAGATAGATAGATAGATAGACAGATAGATAGATAGATAGATAGATAGATAGACAGATAGACAGACAGACAGACAGATAGATAGATAGATAGATAGATAGATAGACAGATAGACAGACAGACAGACAGATAGATAGATAGATAGATAGACAGATAGATAGATAGATAGATAGATAGATAGATAGATAGATAGATAGACAGACAGACAGATAGACAGACAGATAGATAGACAGACAGACAGACAGACAGATAGATAGATAGATGGTGGTTCTACAGGATCTCACCCTCTCTGTTGACATCAAGGTGACTCCTGAGCTGAGATAAATGTGTTGACATTACATTTGTAGCTCAGTTTGTGATGATCTCTTTTGAGAATTGTTGTGTAACTGTGGCTCTCACCTGGGTGTCCATGACAAACGGTTAGATAATTGATTAACTCACCACAGACGCGCCACACCGAAGCCTGCACGGACTGAGCTCAGCTCCCCTCGTAGTATCAGCACAGCCGTCGTAACCCCGGGGTTTGTTCTCATCTCAGAGGTAAAGGGACCAACTTGCAGGCAGGCCGAGCGATTCTCTGTGTGCAGGTGCGCTCATTCTTGAAGTACAGCGCACAGGTATGAAAGGAAAGCAGCAGGAACAGCAGGCCGGTGACTACTATTCTTAAATAAACGCTCACTGTTGCTCAGGTAAACATCGTGTCAAGGGTGCAGGCTTTTGGTCGAAGTGGCTTGAAAAACAGCAGAGAAAAGCTAAGGTGCACCCACGCTGTCGCTCAAGGAAACCTTGCAGAGCAGCACTTCCTGGTGTGTTCATCCCGCGGGTGTGAGTTAATATGTTAATATGAATTTTGTCAGTTCCACACACAGGCTCACAGCTTTATCTCCAGCTTTTTCCTTCTGCCCCTTTTTGCTGTAATTAACAAGTACAATTATTCTCCGTGTGGAAGAAATGCTCCGTGACCAAACCAAGTCATGGCTAATGCCTCGTAACGTGATAATTACATGGTCATCAATTGGGAAAATTGGACAATTTTTCTTTATCTCAATTACACTGAACCAAATTTTTTCCACAGTTCCAACATTTCCATTTGTTTTGGGTTGATTTTTTTTTGGGTGTGTGTTTTTTTTTTTTTTTTTTTCCTCCACTGGACCCACATTTTTCTCTGGGTATTCATTAGCGCTTCCTCATGCATTCCTCTTTGGAAACATGTTGATTAGCTGGGGATTGTATTTGAGTGCTAATTGCTGTATCAATACGTGAGCATACGTGACTGCATGCAAACACACGCGCGTGTGTGTGTGTGTGTGTGTGTGTGTGTGTGTGTGTGTGTGTGTGAGAGAGAGAGAGAGAGAGAGAGAGAGAGAGAGAGAGAGAGAGAGAGAAAACACGTCTGGTCCTTTATATTTTTTCCCTGGGGAGGTGATTAGTGTAACTAGCTTTTGTTGAGTTTCTATTTTAAAGACATCTCTTTTGTGTGCATGTTTTTTGGTTCCCAGGGAATGTGCCAACAGGATGTAGGTGCCCATTTGCATAGTTACTGTAGGACTAGCGATACCATTGTTAACTTTGTCATTAAAAGTATGTAAATGTTGCTGTTGAGCCCACAAACATCATCCACGGAGGGGCTGTTTGGAGCTCACCTGCTCCGCTCACGCCGCGCGCTCCATTGTGTTCCATACAATCATCCTCGTGTCACATGAGCCGGAGGCCATGTGTAAATTTAAATGTTGTGTTGTGAAAAATACCTTTGAGGGGAAGAGCGTTCCATTCCTGAGTGCCACAGCTCAGCTTGACCCAGCAGCATCTATTTTTCTTGGTGTTCAGCGCTGACAACACTCAACGTCCTTGACACACACACACACACACACAAACAAAAAAAACCACTCTGTGCTTTAATTGGTGCTGAACTCGCGACGCCTTCGGTTGAAAGTCGAGTTTTCGCCGAGGTTTTCAGTGTCATGCTCTCAAGAAGTGCTGTCAGGGACTGTGTTGCATTGAAGCCACAACTGCCAGCCATTTAACTCTCCCCACCAGCGTGTTTTTAAAAAGTTGCCAGCCACCAACAACAGCATTTTTGATTTGTGTCATTAATATTTCAATTCCCCCAGAACATATATGTAACATTTTGTGCTGTTATTATTTAGAAAAAAAACCCTGAACTCATCAGAAGAAGAGCAAAGGCTGGATTTGCTTTCGTTGTCAGTACGTCTTTTTTTTTTTTTTTTTCCATCAACACTTTTCTGAGGTTTGGTTTCATCATGTTCAGCAAAAAAGAAAAAAAAATCAATTGAGGAAAAAATAAATTTTTATCAAAGAAGTGATGCAGAAAAGTTTGTTTTTTAGTTATTTTTAATCCTATATGGCTGCGTCAATTGTGTACGATGCTGTAGTGAAGTGATACCTGTACTCTTCACTTCCAACACAGGGAGGTGCATCGCTACCTCCCACCGATCCAAGCCTCCTACGAGTGAGCAGTCAAGATGCTAACGACGGCCTGACCGCTAGTTAGCTTAGCATAATGAATGGTGGTGGATAGGCAGCTTAGCCTGCCCGCACTTTTCTCCAAACAATATTCGCTGCACCTCAGCACCTCACCGTCAGTCCGGCCAGCAAAACAAAGGGTTTGTCGAAGACGAGGCGAGCTCCCTCATCCACCCGGAGGACAGGAGGGTGTCTGTCTTCATGTCTGGCTTTGGGGTTTGATGGTAAATAAGCACAAAGTTGTCATGGTCACAACTGGCTGTTTTACACAGAAACGGTGTCTGCGTGTTTGCGTGGGGAGGTGACCTTCGACTCCATGTGGTCAAGCGAGATGCATGTGAAGACGCATGCGAATGCCAAATGTGGCGGTGGTCGAGTCGTCCACTTGTGATGGGAAATGCATGTTCATACCAGACCAGCATGTCCAGTTTGCCATTCAATCATCGACAGAGACCCTCGCTCCAATTCTGTCTTTGCTCCTGATGCTTTTGTCACCGCAGCATAATGCTGTTTTGTTGTTTCAGTGGCGCTCTCAGAAACGACGGATTCTTTTGTTTTTCTCCGAGGTGTGTACAGTCTAATTATCTCTGTTCCTTGCTTTGATAGCTTCCCACCAGTGTGTTTACTCGTGTTCCAGCTGTGGTTTATAATTTTATATTGATTTCTGCAGAGTCGTAACCCACAGGGAAGTAAACCATCAAGTTAAGTCCCTCGTATGTGGAGACGTTTTTCACCGGCAAACCTGCGTCTGACTCATTCTCGCCTTCCTTTTATGTTTTGTTATGCGCTTTCGTCTTTTACACCCACATTTTCTTGTCTATTATCTTAAAATGCTCTGGAAAACATGAGCTCAAAGCTAATTCCTATAAGACAAGTAAACACCCCTGCCAATAACCCTCGCCTTCCACACACAATCAGGCTGTTAGTATTCCACAGCTGTTGCAGGTAAACAATCTCTGCAAAGAGAACATTGTTCATGACAGCAGTGTAATTCACTGAATCTCCGAGCTCAGAGCAAGATGAGCTTTTACAGGGTCTCATTGCAGTGCACATTAAACACTTGACTTTCTTTGGAAATGGAAGAAAAGAAGAAATAAAGAAGGGGGCTTTTGAGATTGTTTTTCTTCAAATCTCTTTTTTTTCCTCTTCTTTTTTTCGGCGTTTCTGTCTCTGATCAGGGACATCAAACGCTGCACCTAATGGATCCTCCTGCACCAGCATTTTCAGCCTCCAGATTGATTTTGGATTTGCATCAGTGTTTTTCTTATTCTTCCTGTAACTGCACCCCGTGTGCTCTCCCACATGGAAAACATACAATTCATTGAAATCAATTTCCTGGGCCATTTTCATGTTCAGTGAATGTTGCTTTCAGCACATTTCATAGCCAAGACTGATGTCTGTAAAGCTCGTCTTTAATTAAAGGTGGCTTTTCTCTCGCCGCTCATACACAAACAATTTACCACTTCACAAATCAGAGGGAAGTGAATTTATTCTCAATGTTCTGCATTAATACAAGCCAAGGGTCTGAAAGATTGAGAAAGAAGCCTTGGGAGGTCTGCTTCCATTATTAAAATGGTTATAAAGCCTGTCCAGCAGAAACAACATGCAACTGGCGAGAAGTAACAGATGCCGTCTTGCTGCTGTTGTAATTCGGGAAGTAGGAAATCATTCGTCAACATATCGTGAGGAGTTCTGCAGGAGGAGGCGAGTTGTAAATGTGTCAACAAAATACTGGACTTTTGCACAAGAGACAGAACAAAATCCCTGTTGCCGTCGTTTGGATTTATGTACCAGCAAGAGACAGCTGCTCATTTCCTGACATCACCATGATTGTCGCCCGAAGCTCCGGATCCAGCGATCAGTCTTCATTCCTACTCTCATGATGTGTAGATCATGTGACCACGAACACAAGCGGCAGAAATGGGTTTCCTCAGACGGGTGGCTGGCGTCTCGCTTGGGGAGAGGGCCAAACGTTCAGTCGTCCGTGGGGACTCGGAGTTGAATCCCAGCCGGAGCGCCTCTCTGGGAAGGGGGTCGCAGGTTGGCCTGGGAAGGCCTCGGGATCCCCCAGTCAGAGCCGGTCAGCATGTCCAGGGAAAGACATGGATGCACCAAGCATGTGTGATGGTTACGGGACTGTGCACGTCTCGGCTCAGCAGCAAGCTGGACTCGCTGCTTGTCTCAGGGGCGCTGGATTAAATGATAAGACAGCAGGTTCACACGTTTCCACAGAACACATTATTTATTCAAAAAAAAGAGAAACTGTTGTGCATTCAAACAAATACATGCTGTAACAATTAAGTACTGGTGAGAGATGGTGTCAAACAGCGCCCCCTGTTGGCCAGCAGCCACTGATGAGGCCGGGGGCTTGATGAGGGCGAGCTGCTGAGTCCGTTCACACCGCTGCACCCTTCCCCTGCGACGGTGTCGTCTCAGCGCCAGACTTTTAAGACACTGATCGAGCGCCGCTGATGTGCTCAACCAGCTGTAGACACTCCAGGTCCTGTTTCCCGCACGCGATGCTGCAGATACACAGAAATGTCAGTGTTTGTAGATGCTGGCCTGACCAGGATGTTGGTAGGCTGGTGCACAAACCGCTCTTCCATCTCTCCTTTCCTCTCTCTCTCTGACAACACACCTCCCTCTACCTATTCATTTGTTGTCCATCGTATCCTCTGTGGTTTCAGCCCTTTGCTGCCCTCATCCTCCTGTTTCTGTGTGCAACCCCCCCACACCCCCCACTTCTCTAAAGGGTTGTGTCGTGTATTCCCTCCATCCCAGGGCTTTGGGCTGTTAACCCTGCAAACACTATCGCTCATCACGGTACACAACACGGAGCTTAAGAGCTCTTGGGGAAGGAGTTCATCTCCCAAAGTGCTGCTTTCTTTTTCTTTCTTTCTGTTTCCTCTCTCTTATTTGTCTCTTTTCTCCCCCTTCAAGTTTCCACAGCGACACATCATACTCTACTGTCTCTCAAATACTGACTGCTCCTCTCTTCCTCTGCCTTGTCTCCTGATCCTCCCTTCCTTCCGTCTTTCTAGCCTCGAACTCTTAGATCTCATTTTGCATTTTCTTGGCGAATTTCTGAAAGTTCTCGCCAGTTTAAATGAGAAACCACTCGCACCTGAGAGTGAAACGCGTTTAAAGTAAGACGGGTCACGTTTGTGCGGTTATCCTCCCTTAATGTCAGCAATCCTGGGCAATGTTTCATGCTTTTATCCAACAGAAAAACAAATTAACGTGCTTGGCAAGGAAAACAGAAGTAGTCATGAAACACATCAGGCGCAACAGTAAGTACAGACGCCGCGGCGAGGTACAAATATTTTACTGATGACATTTCACGGTGTCCAGAGATAATTCTGAGCTGACACCAAAGCATTCATCAGACCAACAATAGGCGGGCCTGTATTATTATTTATCCAACAAATTAGCTTTCCACTACATAATTTCTGCATTAAAATTTTTTTTTAAAAAAACGTCTGACTTTTAAAAGGCTGAGATGGATGATGACGGAGGGGTCGGGGGGGTGAAGGGAAAGCGGTGGAGGTAGAAGTTAAGCACACAAGAGGAGAGGAAAGATGGACAAAACAGAGGTAATAAAGACGAATATACAGGTACATGGAAAGTGGAGAGATTGAGAGGACGGCGGAGGATAAGGAGGGATCAAGGGAGGAAAATTAGGTCAGGAAGAGCGAGGGAGGTGGAAAAGACTTGAGATGAAGAGTCTTTAACAGAGGTGCAAGGTGATGGATGAGTGTGTGGGGAGCGCACAAAATGAGAAAATCGTTGCTTTGGCGCGGAAAGCCAGAGAAGAAAAATCAGCTATTAGCTTTGTCTCGAGTGTGCGTGTCACACGAAAGGGTCAAAAACAACAAGCTCCCGCCGATGTAAATCATTGGGGTGTCAGGATACGGCAGGAGGTGTTGACGGTGAGAGCTGGTTACTGGAGCGACCTGTGTTTGCTCACGGGGTTGTCTGAGGTCAAACAGTTCAGAGCGAACAGTTGGAACTTGCAGAAATCACTTCCAGACAAACGAACGTGCAGCACCCTCAAAGTCATCTCTCCCCAAGACAAAAAAACAACAACAAAAAACCCCGACGATGTGACGGTTTATGGCAGCGAATACCTGCAGACCTGTCAGGTAGCAACAAGCCGTGGAATCTGAAGCGTCCCGCGGTAACGGCGCAGACGTTCGCCGTCTCACCCGCCGGTTTATTAGGTGCTCCCAGATGAGATGAAGGGAAACCTTTGGTTACGACGTTCAGTTGGGTTTCGTTTGGAGTTTGGAACTCATTTCTGACGCAGGAAAAAAAACAACAGTTTTCATGCATTTGTTGTGTGTGAAACAGGAATATTGGGCGAGTTTCAAACAGCTGAGTGACTGTGGGATCAAATGCTATAATGGTGATCCTTCATATCGGCATCAAGACCGAAGGATAAAGGAATGTAAAATGGGTTTGGCGGTGTCTTTCTACCACGTCCCTCCTATTTTGACAACCTTTATTTACATAAATTGGATGAACAAAGTATTCATAAGGGTGCAACAGCCGTTAGAATAGAGCAACACTTCCCTCCCTCCCTCCCTGGAGCCATCCTCCACCAAGCAGGTGAAAACAACCTTGTTGGTCTCATGAGAAAAAAAAATTGTCTTTTTTTTGTTTGTTTTTTGTCTCTTATGGCTCTTTCACCTCATTTGGTTCAGACGTTCCGGGACCACTGTTGAGCAGGGAAATCAGACCCTGGTCCCTCTCAAAGAGTTCAGGGTTTGATCCGCGTCGGCTGTGCGCGCGCTCGGTTTTTAAATAGGACCGACAGGAGGTGAGCGGTTTGGAAAGTGCAGATGGAGAGAGGAAGGATGAGAAGAAGAGGAGAGAAGCTGCAGTGTGATTATTAATTACACCAAAAAGCAGAGATAAAAAAGACGATAATGAAGCTAATCAACACTACAGTCTTTAATTATTCTAATCCCTTCTGCCTAGTTTATCTTCTCGCAGTTTAATTCATAACATAACATAATAATTAAAGCTACTAAAGCAATCAGACTGTGCTGCTGTATTCGTCAGTGCCGCGGTGATTGACAGTGACGTTCCCTCCAAATGTTCTGTCCAGCACGTAAACGGCATTGTGGACAAATGTTGGCTTCCACAGTGAATCCTGACCAGGTGGCGAGTCGTCCTCTCACCCAGAGAAGCGACTCTCCAGCTCAGCAGTGACAGCAGTGCTCAGACTCTGCGGAGGGTCAGAGTTTTAGCCATGAAGATGGAACCACCTGATCACCGTGAGGTAGGAGGCAGTCAAACGATGGTGCCTGCTCCTGCAGGAGCCTCAAGCCTGTGGGTCAAATGGCGCGTGACAGGTCGAGCGCCCTCCGCTGGATCAGTTCCTCTAAATGGTCTGAAATGGGTAAACCTTCGACTTTGGAATAAAAACCAACGGCCCTCATTCGAGATCTCACTCGCACGCGATCCGGAAGTGCAGCAGGGACGTCTCTGATTGGTGGAGCAGGCTGTTACCATGGCGATGGCGAGCACACCCGCGAACGTCAAGCTGGCTCTCAACATTCTACTAACGTACCTCTGAACTTGGCGCTGGCGTGACGGAGAGATCGTGGTGTTGGAGACGAAGTGATGGAGTCCAAAACCGTTTGGCTCTGAATCAAATAGTTTACACTCTCGATTCATCGGGGGGTTGGTTTGATGGTTTTAAGTCTTTACATGAAACACACACACACACACACACCCTTTGACAACAACTCCAGCCAGCCGCACTCTCTCCATGATTGCGTGTGTGTTTGTGTTTGCCTGATTGTTTCTGTGTCTTAATACCATCAAACTCTGCAGCATTAAGCACCTTACAGGGCTTTTGGAGAGCTCCTCCCTGTATTTTATGCTTCAAACCTGGAAACAATGGGCTGCTGTGTGTAGTTTTGTGTTTTATCTGCGTGCGCTTGTGGGCTCATTGTTTTCATATTTCTGTTTATCTCTGTGGCCTTTGTGTGCGTTTTTGTGCGTCTGTTCTTGATATTATGATGTGTACTATTTTTGGGATTGTGGCTTTTGGTTCGTTCCTGCCGTTGTAAACATGCATGAGATTGTCGTGTGTGTGTGTGTGTGTGTGTGTGTGTGTGTGTGTGTGTGTGTGTGTGTGTGTGTGTGTGTGTGTGTGTGTGTGTGTAGGTCAGCCGTTATGGAACAGATGACCGATAGGCTTCCAAGGACAGGAAGGCCACAGGAGCCTTGGGCTGTGTGTGTGTGTGTGTGTGTGTGTGTGTGTGTGTGTGTGTGTGTGTGTGTGTGTGTGTGTGTGTGTGTTTGAGAGAGAGAGAGAGACTGAGTGAGTGATATTCAATGTGGCAGTGGATGGCAGCAAGCATACGTTTCCCTGCGAGCGGAGAACTGTGTCACAAAGAGTGGAACCAACACACACATGCAGGAACAAATACACACAAACACACACTTTACTCATTGAGACAGAAAGGTTAGAAATCTACAGACACTCACAGGTTAACCCACGCACACGAGGTGTGAACCATCCTTTAAACCTATTCATTTGGAAAGGAATTGGACTGAAACATCCACGAAGCAAAAACACACATTTGCCTGTCACACAAGCAAACATGACATTTCTCTTCCACACACACACACACACACACACACACACACACACACACACACTCATACATTTGTGCTAATTTAACACCAGGAGACGAGAAATCATCTCTCTCTCATCCACCAAAATAACAACGGTGTTGATTCATATTAACACAGAACACAAGGATGGGTTTTATCTTTAGCCCCAAGGGAGTTTTTTGGTTTTTTTAATTTGACCTTGAATAAAAGGAGTAGCGTTGAGATCCATAAACCATTTGTCACCAAAATAGCAGAAAATGTCAGTAAACATTTTCTATTAGTGGGCTGAACGGGGGAGAAGACCCGACTCCCCTTCTGACCTTCCTTGGTGCCACACGTCTGAAGTCATACGACTGACTCCTCCCACCAGCTCTTTTAAAACTGCTTTTTTTTTTTTTTTTTTTAATTTTAATTCAGGGACGCTTTACTGCAGGGACACACAGATCACAATCACACATCACACACACACTTCCTGGTCCCGTGACACTCTTCCACTCGTAGGAACTTTACTTATCATTACTCTGCTGTGTTAAGGGGAAAGGAAGACTGTACCTGATCCGATTCGTAGCAACGATGTATCAATACGACTGCGGGTCGTGATATGTGAAGCTTCATAAAAAAAAATAAAAATGTCAGATTTTCATCCATTTTCCTCAGGAAATACTTTTGCCGGAGGCTCGCCGAATGGACTTGTAGTTCATCGTTGATGAGCATTTTAACTTGATATTAATGAGAGTGATCGCATGCACACCAGTGTCCCTGAGAAGAGTCTCTACCTGCTTACATATTTTAAACGTGACATTTACATACACGCACCACAGACGTGTCTGGTCATGAGTCTAGTCAGCAGAGGGGGGATGGAACTAGGAACTGAATAAATGAATGAATGAATGAATGAATGAATGAATGAATGAAAACTTGATCTGAGCTGGAATACTAGCGAACATCACATTCAGTCCTCAGTGAGACAAGATGGATTCTTCTCATAACGCCTGACGATTCTGACTTCAACCCACAAACACGGGCAGTTCCTCCCTCTGTTTTGTCCTCTAGCACACGCACAAGCACACACACACACACACACACACACACACACACACACACACACACACACACACACAGTCTTATTTCAATCAGTATAATACCCTATCCCCAGAGAGTCTGAATGTGACAGACCAGCTACAAGGGTGAAGAGATTAGCCTCTGTGTGTGTGTGTGTGTGTGTGTGTGTGTGTGTGTGTGTGTGTGTGTGTGTGTGTGTGTGTGGTGTATGCAGTTTATTTACTGTGTCAGCTCGGTTGTGAAAATGTTTTATGATAATTCGGTTTTTCTTTTGTTGACTTAATTTGAAGCATGTGTGTGTGTGTGTGTGTGTGTGTGTGTGTGTGTGTGTGTGTGTGACTATTTGTGCGAGCCACAGATGTGTGTAGCTGTCTTTGAGCTCTAAACCACCACAGTCAGGACATTTTAGTCGCCCTTCACTTCCTCTGGGCAGTTTTCAGCATTTAGATTCATTTTTTTTAGGTCAGACTTGCGTTCTCATCCTGCCTGGACTTTTGTGTTTCTGCTTTGGACTTCAGTTTGAACATTTTTTTTGAAAGTTCGGGATTTATTGTGTTCCTATGTATATATTCCCCTTTGTTATGAGTTAGATCAGAGGTTTTCAAAGCATGAGCCGGGCCTTACTGGGGGGGGGATCCAGACATGTTCAGGGGAGACTGCTGCCATCCAGTTGCAGGAAACTGTTTTCCATGGCGACCTGAAACGTCTTAATCTGCCACTTTCTGTCAATGTATTTTGCATCTGGATCCTAAAAGTAGTAAATTACCAGTTTTTTTCCGTTTCCACTCAAAGTTCTGCAGGTAATTGTGAGTTGAAGAGAAGTTGCACCATATCAATGAATGTCCTCACAAAGACTTGAGAGCAAACGTGTGTTTTGTGGGCCTGCGGGACTCTCATGAGTGTGTTTCTGTTGTGTACGGGCACATTCGAATCCTCCCACCTCCGCATGCCACCTGTCTGCATGTTTGATCTTCTGACCTCTTGTGTGAGTGTGTGCGTGCATCTCGCGACCTCTGCCTCTCCCACAATGCCTCTCTGTTCTTGGATTCACCTCCAGCTCATTGCGTATGGACAGTTACCTGGTAACAGACAGCTGCTGTTGCCATGGCACCCCGGGGCTCCAAGGTGTCCAAATTGCTATCTGAATGATGAATGATTGGTTGTCCATGATTGGCATTTTTTTCTCTTTTTTTTTGCTCTCTCTCTCTCTCTCTCTCTCTCTCTCTCTCTCTCTCTCTCTCTCTCTCTCACACACACACACACACACACACACACACACACACACACGCATATAATCATGATCTTTAACCCAGTGATAGGGAGTCACATCCTCACACTCAGGGGCGTGATGATTGGCTGTCAGGAGAACATGACCCCGATTTGGGCCTTGGGGACTTGAAGTTGTAGCGTGAAGTGTGTTTGAAGTGGCTTGAAGTGACATGTGATGGTGTGTGTATGTGTGTGTGCGCGTGTGTGTTTGTGCGTAGGCAGTGAAGTAGGCTGAATATTAAAAGTGTTCCCTTGGCTTCCGACGTGGGCAAAATAGCGCTTGAATATATTCCAAACGCTTGAAATAACACGGGGAGCACTCTTGAGGGCATTCCAAGTTTCTTGCAAGACTGAAATTGAGCGCACCCCGAGTGCTTCGAATATTACAGCCCGCTTTTTTATTTTCAGGTATTACCCTAGTAGCTTAACCTCTAAACTGCGCTGTTCAGCCAGCTGGTATTGAGTGCCAAATTGACTCCAGAGTTCTTTTCTTGCTCTTGCCAGGGTGAAAAGCTAAAGAGGAGTGAATGAATTTGCAGTTGGCTTGCACAGAGTCAGTTATTCACCGTGACACCGGTCTGATCTCCTCATCATCAGCCTGACACGGAAAATAAATGATTCTATTTGGGCGCCTGAGAATATGCTTGCTAATGATGAATTTTTGAAGCAATTACATGTATTAAGAAGTGTTTATCTGTTTTGAGGGGTTTTTTTTTGTTTGTTTGTTTTTTTGCCGGCTAATGTTGTAACAGAGGTGGGAATAAATCAAGTGCAGGCCAAGAAATTCACTTTCCTTCTAAAAAAAAAAAAAACAGAGACACGAGACGTTCATGTTTCTTTTGTCGGGGGTTTTGTTTTCGAATTTTGAGAAAATGTATGCAAACTGTGGACACACTACAAGAACGGAACAAGCACTAGTTGTGTTTTTAGAGTGATTAAAACAGGAGACGGCGGTGTGGGGAGCATCGTGGAGCAAAGCAGCCGTCGGTCTCGTCAGTGAGGGAGATCTTACCTTCGGCTGGAGGAGCTGTAAAAGTTCTTCCGCGCCAGCTCGTGTTGGACGTGTCACTGCAATCCACAGACTAGGTTTTGCACATTTACTGTGCAGGGGAAAAAAAAACTCTTTATTGCAGTAAAAAAAAAAAGAAACATTCTCTTTTTTCATCTTGTCATTTCCATCATCTTTTTCAAAAAGCAGACCCAAGGTGTTTCTGAGCAAATCTGAGATGGATGTGGTCAGCACACTGAGAGGAGGACAACAGAGCATGAAGAAAACAATCTACTTACCTGTTGCCACCAGGGGGTGCCAGGATTAACGCTCTGCCCATTTGAATGGGTTTTTCTAGGAGTTTGGCAAAAATCAAAGCAGCTACAGTTGTGTGACACTGCTGACAAACAGATGAAGGCCTCTGAGCTCCTCATCAGGGATTACAGCTGTCAGCTTTAGATTACAAACAATATTCAGTTTAGCAAGGAAATCAGTAAATAAACAAACAACTTAAATAATTCATATTAAAAGACCAGAGTGTAGAGGCCGTAACATTGGATGTGGATCGCCGACGCCCCTCGGAGGGATCACATATCGGTGGTGGTGACGGAACTCCTGATGATGTTGTTTTATGGACTCCTGCAGGAGTTCTGGGCTCCACACTCACCGCTGATGTCATCGTGTCACTGAGACTCGACATGGATGTCGTCCCAAATGATTGCAGGTGGAACACGCCGAGGTGATAGGAGTTGGTCTCCTCGCTCTGCTGTCCTCGCCTTGTTTCTGCCTCTTGAAAGATGAATCCATGGCGCTCTTCAGACCTGCATCGACATGCAGCGCTGGCGGACGCGTGGATTTACAGCCGGCATCAAAACTCGCCTCGGGCACGTGTGACCACTTGTCTCTCACCTCTCTGCTCTACATGCGAACAAACACAGCCCTCCTTTCTGTTTAAAGAGAACAAACGCGTTGTCGTTTTTCCCTGGAAGGACGAGGCCGTGCTCTTCCAGGGCCGAGGCTGCAGGCAGTCAAAAGAAAAAGAAATCAAACGACTCTCTGGGTCTATTCTTGGCTTGTTCCAGGAAAGCCAAACCACTCAGGCTGTGAGATGCACTCATTATAGTTCTATATGGCCCTCTCAAGCTCTCCGGACGGCATGTAATGGTGATACGATACAGGTGACATGCAAATTACTGCATACTTCCCTTCATGCTGAGGAAGGTGGCCCGTCAGTGAGGCCCGGCTCCCACGGGTGTTCACGCTGCGAGAAGAATACGGCGTGAGTGGAGCTGGAGCCTGTCCCAGCTGACAGTCGTCAGTCTGTGGCAGGGCCATCAGGAGCAATCAGGGGTTGAGGATCTTGCTTAAGGATACTTGGACATGGTCGCTGGGGGAAGTGAGGATCGAACCAGCGACCCTTCGGTTGCTAGACGGCCACTTTACCTCCAAGCCATGCTGCCGCCACCCCCCCCCCCCCCAACAGCAAAGTTGTGATACTATAAAGTGCTGCAGCCTCATCACATTAACCTCCTCAAGTGTTTCTACAAAGAAATAATTCACTCTGTTGTTGGTTTAAACACTTGAGACTGAGCACGTCCTCAGTTCTCGGTCCTGCAGAAATACCTCCCTTGATGTGCGCCGCTCTCCTCCTCTCCTCCTCTCCTCCTGTCCCCCCGGTGATTTGAAGTGATTTGACACGGTAGTTGACAGCTCTTTTAAGGGAAAGGACAACTGGAAATGTCAGCTCCTGTGTGTTTACACAAAGGGAAGAGAGGAGGGCGGCGGATCAGCTGGGGTCTTCACTCCTGAGGTGAGGCAGGGTTCAGATAGGCTGGGTTCAGGTAGACGAGCTTCGTTAGATTCTCTGGGTCAGAATAAATTAGGTTTGTTAGTTTAGGGAAGCATACGACTAGTTAGATAAGATTAGTATACATTTGGTTTAGTTTAGTGGTTTGGTTGGTTTTGGTTTGGATAGGATCATTTAGGATTGTTAGGTTGAGTAAGGGTTTGTGTCTTAATTCCACTTTTAATTCTAATTTATACTCTACCTACTGTATTATATATTTGAAGATACTGTACATCTTGCAACCTTTCTCTGTTCTTGTGACATCTTTTTAATAAATATGTACTTTCTGCTGCCTTTTTTCCACCTTTTCCTGTTGCGTTTGAGTGGGAGGCAAAGACAGAATTTCACTTAAACAGGAGAGTGCGTAGCTTCACACTCACTTGTGCATATATTACACACACAAGGAGATGAATTACATGAAAAATGTGCTGAATACTTGTAGAGAAGTGAACAAGGACACAAACCAACAACAACAAAAAAAGAACAGTTCCAGCAGTACGGATATTATAACAGAAGTACTGATACCAACATCAGTGTGGTGTGGTCACAGCCGGGTGAGTAAGATGAAGAATGTACAAAGACGATATGATGAAAATCTGCGACTCCAGCAAAGGGTCAAGGGGTGACTGGGTGGCCCTGGTTGGTTGCCGTGTGTTTAATAATTTAACCGTTAAACTGCAGTCGGAACAAATGAGTTCTTGTAGACGTTCCTGGAGGCCTGGGGGAGTCTGGTGCACCATCTGGAAGGACAGATCACTTGTTACACGGCAGGCTTGCTTTTTAGTATTCAGTACATGTCTGACATAGTTGCATGTATAGCTCCCCTCTGAGTTTACCTGCTGACCAATACTGACCAATACTGACCGCAACTCACCAGTACTGACCAATACTGACCACAACTCACCAGTACTGACCAATGCTGACCACAACTCACCAGTACTGACCAGGACTGACCACAGCTGACCAATACTGACCACAACTCACCAATACTGACCAATGCTGACCACAACTCACCAGTACTGACCAGGACTGACCACAGCTGACCAATACTGACCACAACTCACCAGTACTGACCATAACTGACCAGTACTGATCATAATTGACCACAACTCACCAGCACTGACCATAACTGACCAGTACTGATCATAATTGACCACAACTCACCAGCACTGACCATAACTGACCACAACTCACCAGTACTGACCATAACTGACCACAGCTGACCAATACTGACCACAACTCACCAGTACTGACCATAACTGACCACAGCTGACCAATACTGACCACAACTCACCAGTACTGACCATAACTGACCACAGCTGACCAATACTGACCACAACTCACCAGTACTGACCACAACTCACCAGTACTGACTATAACTGACCACGACTGACTTGCACTAACCTCTGCTGACCACAACTGACCAGTACTGACCATAACTGACCACAACTCACCAGCACTGACCACGACTGACCAGTACTAACCAGTGCTGACCTGAACTGACCAGTACTAATCAGTGCTGACCTGAACTGACCAGTACTGACCAGTACTGACCATAACTGACCACAACTCACCAGCACTGACCACGACTGACCAGTACTAACCAGTGCTGACCTGAACTGACCAGTACTGACCAGTGCTGACCGCGACTGACCAGTACTGACCAGTGCTGACCAGTACTGACCCTTATATTTAACCACTGGGTTAAATCAGTGCACCATTGCTTGTCCATCTTTCCCACTTCCTGAATATTCAGTCGCCCTGTAGTCATTAAGCCTCCTGAGTAACCTCTGCATCCCGTCTCCTCTTCCTCTCTCTATCGTCACGCAGCTGTTCTCTCTCACTCTCGCGCTCTCTCTCTCTCTCTCTCTGTCTGTCTTTCTCTGCCCCCCCCCCCCCCCCGTGTGACTGTGACCTAGTTTGATCCTGAATGGTTTGGGGGCTGTCTGTCTTTGAGATAAACTCATTTGCTCTGGATCATTTAGAGAGCAATGCCATTTCACCCAGCAACCACCCCCCCCACCCCTCCGAACACCCCCCCTCCACACTCCCCTCCCGACTACACTCGATGTTATTTGAGGAAGCAACAGAGTGAGTGTGATGGAGAGTGTGTGTGTGTGTGTGTGTGTGTGTGTGTGTGTGTGTGTGTGTGTGTGTGTGTGTGTGTGTGTGTGTGTGTGTTCTGTAATCTGTTAAGTGGGTAGAGGCATATGGGCAAAAGGGACCAAGACAAAACAGAGAACACTGATAGGCAGATTTATTCAAAAGGTCACAATGTGCAGCGTGTGTGTGTGTGTGTGTGTGTATGTGTGTGTATTCCTGTTGTTGTTGAGACATAAATCTCTTTACACAGTCACTGATGGGACTTCCTTCCTTCCTTTTTGGGAGAAAGAGTAACTCCCTATAATCATTTAGGGTGACGATGAAGGTTAAAGTGAGAGTGGATGAGGGGCACCTCACGGTCAAACCCCCGTGAAATTACCATAATTCAATGTCGTGATGAAAACAGGACTGTGTGTGTGTGTGTGTGTGTGTGTGTGTGTGTGTGTGTGTGTGTGTGTGTGTGTGTGTGTGTGTGTGTGTGTGTGTGTGTGTGTGAGGTTGCAGGAGCTGCAATGGGATTTTAAAGGACCAATCAAAGCTGCCTTGCTATTAGTGTGTCATATGTGTGGTTTTGTCTGGTTGTCCTGCGAGCTGCTGGACCTGTCACGGCGTGCAGCAGGGGCGCCAAGGGCTGGATGGGTCCTGTCAGGTCTCGGAGGGATAATTACAGTGAGTGCTCGGTGATGGAGCCGCCATGACATTATTTATGATTCCCCCTCCGTCCCACTTGTTCTCGTCAGCCAAGTCATCAGTCGATGCATCCTTGATTGGGGAATAATTTATGATCCACATCTTTGTCGCATGTTTCAAAGTTGCACTTACGGAATTGAGCTAATTGAGAAAAATTCAAACCTACTCTCACCTACTCTTGCACACAACATGTTCAATCAGCTCTGGAGGGCCATCAGTGACATTTCCTATTCAATCATTAAACCTAGAAAAACCTCTTTGTGGCTCTGCTGGCTGCAACTTTATAACCATCACATTTTGCTGTCGTCTCCAAAAGTTCTGCACCAAAGGATACATTGAACCCAGGAGCTTTTTGTGTTTTGTTTACGGCGCATATTCTTTAAAATATGATGTTTCTCAATAATAGAACACAGGAAATTGTTATTCAGTTTTGCAGCATTTTTACCTAAATGTTCTGCCTTCAAGACATCTTACTGAAAGTACCTGCCTGGTTTCCATCGCCGCGTAGTCCCAGTCACGGGTCTCTTTCACAAAGCTACTGTCAAACTGAGGGGTGGGACCCAAAATGGGACGCTGACCCAGTTGTATTCAGGCAGCTATTGAGTTGAATGGCAGCTGTCATGTTGCAGATGTGTGTGTGTGTGTGTGTGTGTGTGTGTGTGTGTGTATATACACAAATACACAATCCTGCCACATCTGCACATTAGCGAGAGCAGTCAATGCACCAAAACCTTGAGCTGAATCCATCAAACTGAAGCTACCTGAAGCACATTTTACTAATTATGTTCGATGGATTTAGGTCACTTGGCTCAATCGTTAAAAAAAAATATATATATATATATATATGTATATATATATATATATATATATATATATATATATATATATATATATATATATATATATATATTACTGTTATCTCCTCAGTTTGTCTCGTGGAACAAAAAGCCAGCTGCAATTTACAAACTAAAAAAAGCATCCGGCAACAGAAACAAGTGTCAGCGTTCAGATCTCCTTGTTTCCGGGTCAGCCTGTCAGTCTGGCTGACTACAATCAGACTTTGGGTTCTACTAAAACTTGCGTGCACACACACACACACACACACACACACACACACACACACACACACACACACACACACACACACACACGCTCCCATTGCAGGGGCACCCAAACATTTGGCCTTGGAGGACCAAAACTCAGACCAAACTAAACTAAGGTCCTTCCGTCTCTTCACCGCTGTTTCTGCCTTTTTCACTCCACTCAAGCCAAAACAACATCCGGCACAAAGTTTCCCTCGGCTGCCTCTTTAGATTACAAAAAGAATAAATGAGTATTAAAAATTCCACCTTTTTCACAACCACATTTACGTCACAAAAAAAGAAAACAGCATAAACAGTGATATACAGTTCGATTTTTTTTAATAATCATCACATATTTTGCAGCCCTGGAGCCCCTCTTTGGGCAGCGCTGGCATTTTGAATCTGTCTTGTATCGAGTCAGGCGGGTTTAAAGGAACCCATGAGAAATGAAGCCTTCTTTCAAACAAGAGGACATGAAGGAAAAAAGAACAAACCTCCATCACATCTTTCCGGATCTGTGCTGGAGGAGTAAAACCGGCAGGATACGGAAGAGCCAGGATCAGAGAGGTTTGAGGCGTGAATAAAGTCGCCTCGTTTGAACCCAGGAATGACGGGAACCGTATTTCCTTGTGTTCTTGCAGCCCCTGAGAATGTGAATGGAATGTGGCCGACAGTGCAAACGTCTCAGCAAGAAAAGCAACAACTATGTCGAGCAGTTTTTTTTCTTTATTCAGTGTTAAATCTCTATTGCATAAGTAGCTGTATTGGAGGAGTCGCTTGTTTGTGTAAAACTCCAGGAAGCCCTTGTTTACCCACTGTTTGCTTCTTTGTTTGTTTGTTTTTTGTGACAAACTTTCTGTTGATTCCTCCAGAAACAGCCTCTGAATGGCTTAATTATTGATGAACTGTCATGGAAGTCTTCTGTCGAGATGGTAAACACCCCTGGCTAATTTTGACAGTTTGTTACCTTGATTGTAGCATAAATTATATCTTTAACCTTCGAAGCTGAGATTTTCATGGCAGGGAGCCTTGACAGTAGAGAAGCTTTTGCAATGTAAAATAGCAGAAATTTTACATAAAAATCAGCTTTAATGTGCAAAACACTAATAAATTATGCTGATCTCCACATATCTCTCCCATTTGTTTTTTTTTCTCACCTTCCTCACCTTTGGAGCTCTCATACCTCTTTTAGTGAAGTGGCTTGCTGAAAGGAATAAAGAAGCTTTTAGCTTCTAAAATCATTCCTCTTTTTATTCATCATAATTACTCGCCGATTGTGGTAATTTCTGTGCTCTCGTTATTTTAGTTGTCCTTTTTTTGCTTTGGGGCCACGAAGCTGCATGCAATAGTTATGGATTTCTGTTTTCCATGTGTGCGCTTGTCAATTTCTGTGAGTCAATTTGTATTTTCTGAGTCTGTAAATGGGTGAGGGCATGCTAATGTTCCCATTTGGAAGTCAGAGTTGGAAGGTGTGTGTGTGTGTGTGTGTGTGTGTGTGTGTGTGTGTGTGTGTGTGTGTGTGTGTTTGGCAGGGGGAGTTCAGGGGAGAAATAGGTGTTTTTGTAACAGAAGGGCAAACTGACGTGAATGTTTTTCATGTTGGCACAGCAGCAGAGAGCAAGTGAGCAACGGTAGAAGGCGACGGAGTTAACTTGAGGTGTACAGATGTGGTGATGAAGAGCTGCCGAGGGATAAGCACGGGAGCAAAGACATGGGGGGGTTAAAAAAAGAAAGATTAAAAAAAACAGGAAGGTTAGAAAGAAAAAGACAGAGAGGAGGTGAAAAGAGGATTGTGGGAAACAGAGAGAGATCCACTCGTGGTTCCCCTCAGGAGCATTAAGACCTTTAAAACCTCCTCTTCTTTTCTGCCAACACTTCTGTCACCTACCTCTTGAATGCACCTCCATCACCGCCATTTTCCTGGTGTGTCTCTCCTCGTTCATCCATTCCGGAACCTTTGCTCTCACTCATCACCTCCTCATCTTCTGACCTTACTGTCCGCTTTTTACCTTTTTTCAAACTATTTTCATTCCCACAAACTCTCCGATCCTCATTTCTTGTTTCTTTTTTAGCCTTGTAGAACGTTGCTTCCCTCCTCCCAGATTCAACAGGGCTCTGGGTTAAATGCCTGAAATCATGTGACTTCACTTTATCTCGGAATGACATCCCATCCCAGTTGAGACCCAGTTGGAAGCGGAAGGGCAAAGAAAAATCCGCACGTTGTTTATGTCTCAGCCGTTAACAACAGCTGTCAAAAGCAACATTCTGTGTGTTGTGTTTATATAAGCAGTCGTAGCAACATGCCTACAGATAAATATGAACGGAACCATGTGCACCACTGTAAATGGACAAAATTAGACAAGAAAGTGCCAAAAACGGTATATTTTTGGAGCGTTCATGTGACGGAGCCACAGAGCGGCCATCTTGAATTGTGAGCTCAGGGTAGGGTAGGTAGGGCTCAAGTTTCCAAGAAGGAATTCTGGTGAACAGAGGGTTCCAGTTCAAATTTCTGACCGAGAACTCAGAAATTCTGACTTTCCACAAAAAGCCTGAATGCATCAGGAGGTCAGCGGTTCACTCTAGCTTAAAACATTTTGACATCTTGTTTTGCGGCAAAAAAATACGTCGGTCAATACTGCACTCGGGAATATGTGTGTCTTAAAAACAACGCTTGCTAGCAAGTGGATAACAGAAGTTATCGGGGAGATTAAACGTCATCACGCCGAAAAAAAGGAGTGAGCTTGAAGCTAGCGAGGGTGGCGCTGAAGTCAGGGGTCCGCGATGTAGGTCTCCCATAGCAGAACATCAGCTTCGTACATCTAGCGATTGCATTTAGGCTTCAAAAATCAGGAAAAAAAAAGTGGTGTTCACTCGTGGGAGTTATCGCGTCTCGTAGACTTTTTTTTTTTGGTGAATTTTCTCATGCAGGTTAGATCCCCCCACCCACCCACCCCAAAAAAATCAGAGCCATCCATGCAGTCAGAAATAATTTTTAAATAATTGCTACTTCTCAGGTGGCACGGCGGTGCAGTGGTCAGCACTGTCGCCTCCCAGCAAGAAGGTTCTGGGTTCAAGCCCCAGCTGTAGCACGGGGTCTTTCTGGGTGAGTCTCCATGTTCTCCTGTTCCTGTGGGGGTTCTCTCTGGTACTCCAGCTTCCTCCCACAGTCCAACGATATCAAGAGGGGACGAGGCTGATTGATACTCTAAATTGACCGTAGGTGTGACTGTGAGTGTGAATGGTTGTCTGCCTCTATGTTGGCCCTGTGATGGACTGGTGACCCGTCCAGGCTGAACCCTGCCCCTGGCCCGTAGCCTCTGGGATAGGCTCCAGCCCCCCTGGGACCCTTAACAGAAATAAGCAGAAGAAGATGGATGGATGGATGGATGGATGGGTGGATGGATGGATGCTACTTCTCAAAACGGCCCTCAAAAAAAATGAGTAAACAGGTTCAGTCGAGCTCTTCGGCAGTGCTCCACTGTGTCGTCTTCACTGGCTTGTCTGGTTCTCCAGGGTGAGATTCTCTAGACGCAGGACTGGTCATGTAAATGCATCAGTAGAAATAAATAAATCATATGCTGGCTGCAGTAAAAAAAAAAAAAAAGACTCTTTGGGAGTCAATGAGGTGAACCAAAACAGAAAAGTTGCAGCCAGATAGTTTGACAATGAGCTGAAACTCGCTGAAGAGTCGGCAGCAACTCTGTCGATGCGTCATTCCAAGATTTGTCCTCTGTTGTTGTTCTTGTCGCTGGTATCGGTACACCTGTGTGCCAGTGCCAACACTGAATTGGGACTACAATCATGGCAGGCAGATGTGTGAGTAATGAAAAAAAAAAAATAAAGCAGCCTTCAGGTGAGAGGCGGGGTTCACCCTGGAAGGATCACCAGTCCATCACAGGGCCAACACATAGAGACAGACAACCATTGGCTCTCCCAGCCACGCCTACGGTCAATTTAGAGTCTGGATTAACCTGGTCCCTCTTGATGTCTTTGGACTGTGGGAGGAAGCTGGAGTACCAGAGAGAACCCACGCAGGAACAGGGAGACTCACTCAGAAAGACCCTGTGCTCCAGCCGGGGCTCGAACCCAGAACCTTCTTGCTGTGAGGCGAGAGCGCTGACCACTGCACCACCGTGCCGCCTCCAGAGCATCCATTGAAAGCTAAATATCTGCATCCATCTGTGATGAGCTTCAGCCATGACAAACCTGAACAAAGGCATCCAAACTGTGAGAGCAGAGGACGCGGCGTGAGGGAGAACCTGTGTTCCGGGTCGTCTGCAGCAGGAGGAACACAGGTTCTGTTTGCGTAACTGCAGAACACACAACTGTAGAGGAGAGGTGAAATGGAGAGAGGTGTGGAGGATTTGCATCCATCCATCCATCCATTTTCTTCCGCTATTACATGCGACCCCCTAGGACGCAAGCACCCCAGGCCCTTCTTTCACTCCTCTACTTTTCCTTTTCCTGTCTCTTTTTTTTTTTTTTGTTGGTTCTCTTCAAATCGCCGCTCTTTGGCTCTTTGAGGTTGTTGAAGTGTAAAAACGGCAGCGATTTAAAGATTCAAGATAGAAAGCGTCACTCCAGCGAGCGGATGAAAGTCTTCTTGTGTGAACTTCTCATCAACCCCACTCCCTCACTGCCCGAGTCACGCCGCTGATGTAACCATCACAGTATCAGACTGCCTGTGTGAGTGTTTCTTTTTTTTTTTTTTTTCTCACCAGGAAAGCGTTAAATGTAGACCTTGGGCCTGAGTGTTTCTCTGATGGCTAATGCTACCCACACACCACAGCGTTTTATACCAGAGAGCAATGGAGCGCTCACCACAGAGATTGTTGTTGCAATTTAATTTAAACTGTGTGTGATACAGTCGCTATTTTTCACCGCTCCAGTGTCACTTACATAATAGCATAGCATCTGCAGATTCGGGTGTTTTTCCACCAGGAGATGGAGTGACACAGTGGCAGAAGCATGCAGGAGCAGGGGGCTGCTGCCTGTGTACACCAGCGAAATCCTGTACCCTCTCCGTTTTTGTTTTTTTTTTTTTAATCTCCAGAGGAATGATACAGTATTGATTTAAGAAGTATAAATGTTTGATAATTCATATAAATATTCTACAAACTGCAGCAGGAGGCAGCACCGGCTCACTGGTGAGGAAATGGAAGCAAGAGGGGGGGGGGGGGTGGGAGGGATGCATTCGTCCGGGGGGAGATTTGTAATTTTTTTTTTTTCCCACTCTTAAGTGTGAATGGAGACAAAGACAAAGACGATCAGTGGGCGTGTCGACGCGAACGCAACCCGCACACGGAGGATTTATGTAGCAACAGAGGACGAGCTGGTCCCTCCCGCAGCTCACGGATACACGGGTTTAAAGATACTTCCTGCTGGTTCCGCTTCAGCCTCCTCGCCCTCTCAGCTACAGAGGCTTCGTCATCCAAGAAATCTGTCCTCCAGATGAGAAAAATGAGCAAAACGTGGGCAAAACATTGACATTCTGTGAAACTGAGCCACCTATGCAGCCACATTTTAAGAAGAACGCAAGAATGTCACTGTGCGTGTGTGTATGATCTTAGAGCCCCACACACTTTTCAGAAACACTGGACTGCGTTAAATGATGATGGCAGTCTTTCCTCGTCAGACTTGGACGCATCGTAAAACACTGTTTTCCAACAGGAAAAGTCAGAGAACTAAAATTCAGATTTCTAAACTACCAGACAGACCAGAGATTTGGTGTGCCCAACATGAAAAAAAGGGACTGTCTTCTTTTAGCATTGTTCCTGTGGTACTGGTTTGTACTGGGAACAGATGTGCCGCCACCACATCCTCCTGTTTTCAGAGGACCAGTTTCGCAGTTCTGGAGTAGATTTTCAGACTGAAGAGCAGCAGCTGTCCAGCTGAGGGTAAATCCTCCACACCTCTCTCCGTTTCACCTCTCCTCTCTCTCTCTCTCTCTCTCTCTCTCTCTCTCTCGTTACAGCCATGTGTGACTTCCATACTTCTGTCTTCTGGCAGCGTTACGTAGACGATTGCTTTTTTGAGGCTCTTTCACTTAAAATTTCACCGTAAAATAACGTGAAGAGCCTTGAGGGAGGAGGACCAAGGTTGTGAGAGACGAGCTGACAGGAGAGTCAGTAGGAACCGGCTGGGAAGCTGTTAAAACCCTCGTCCCGGTGTGTTGCGTCACCTTTGTTATTTACCAAATATAAAAACCTGAACGGGTCCTCTCCTCCGCTCGAGCCCTGTGAATCTAACAAAACAGCCAGAGGAAATCCTGCCAGCAGATTTCAAACTAAAGACCCACAAGATCGGGATTTGAATTTAACTGCTCTGCTCTTTATAGTCTGACCCTGAGTGACCTTGGATTGTAGATGGAGAACAGCTTGGGTTTGTTTGCCTTCAATAGTTTTATTCCTTCTCTATAGAAATTAATTTCTCTCCTCTGTCCACATGAAACATCTGGTCTTTGCTGCCTCAATAATTCGTCTTTTTTTGGGGGGGTGGGGTGGGGGGGGTGCTCTCTGGTGTAGTAAAAGGGAGAATCTGGTGGAAACAGGTGGATGGAAACACACTTATTGTTGCAATGTTCTGCTCGAGAGGCTCTGCTGGCCTGCGGTGAGGAGAGCAGGTGTGTGTGATGAAGATTATCTGATGCTTCCTGTCTGGTGGAGGATGTAATGAGTGAGGAAGGTGCGAGGGTGGAGGCACAGACGGTCACAGTTGTGTTGTTCGCCCTCTGGGGGCCGTCCTCCGCTCCATCCCGCACGCCGCTCCTCACGCGGCACCGCCACTGACTGGTTATTGAGAAGCCGGTTTGTTATCCGCGGTGAACTTCAGTGTCAAACGTCACCGGTGTAAACGTCAACGTCACCGTGACACACAGCAAATGAGCCTCTGACTCAGACAAGGGAGGAGGCATGCAAGCTGTGTGTGTGTGTGTGTGTGTGTGTGTGTGTGTGTGTGTGTGTGTGTGTGTGTGTGTGTGTGTGTGGGTACAGCAGTCATGGAGAGATAGATGCACCCTGATGACCTGAGTGTGTGTTCCCTCTGCAACTCCTCCTCATCCTCATCATCCCATTACATCATCACATCACTTCTCTTCTCACTTCAGTTCAACTCAGAAACACCTTTGAACGTCTATTAATGTCTTGTATGTGTGTGTGTATGTGTGTGTGTGTATGTGTGTGTGTGTGTGTGTGTGTGTATACATATGTATGTACAGATATATGTAAGAACATTGAGGTATACATATACAGTTTGTATCAGGTCATTTAATTGGTCCTTAATTTGAGTGAAATATGGATGTTTTTCTAGTTTATCATGGATATATAGATTTATATCTTCTATATACATTTATATCTTCTATATAGATTTATATCTCCTATATAGATTTATATCTTCTATATAGATTCATATCTCCTATATAGATTTATATCTTCTATATACATTAATATCTTCTATA